>NC_056730.1:182273676-182363676 GCF_019279795.1 Protopterus annectens | reverse complement strand
TTTTGTTGAGGAAACATTGACGTATGTTGAGCCACTTTCAGTGCTTTGTGAGGTATGCACCAATGGGGAAACTGTTTTCAATGATGGACCTATTAAAGAATGAATACAGTAAGGGTGTAACTTTCTTGGAATATGAGGAGTTACCACAAAGGATAAGCTGTGTAAAGCAGAAGGATTTGTGGCAGAGTGAGATATCTGTATGGTAAGTGGTACAGATACAAGCTTTACCAACATAAACAATGCTGCATTATAGAGCAATGAAGATAAACCCATGGATTAGCACACACAGCATTTGTTTAGTGTTATCATTGCTTCAGATTCCAAAAACTTAGGAATGAGACAAAAAAAGCAGTTCTCCTAGATAAAAAGAATTATTTCCTACAGCTACAAAATAAGCATCATAACAACCCCTAGAAATTATGGGCAGGAATAAATAAGCTACTCCACCCTGGCAGATCTTCCACCCCACCTCCAACCTCCACTAGTGAAATCACAAATATACCAGACACATTTATCAAATATTTCATAGAAACTATTTCTTATCTTGTTCAATAACAGCCCACATCCACCATCACTAATTACCCAGAACCTGTAGACAGACCCAAAACAACCTTCCAATTTCAACCCATCCCTACCAACTATGTCAAAAGGCTGCTATCCAAACTTAAACCTACTACACTAGCAGCTGATAGGATACCTGCTGAATACCTTCAGTTGGCTGTCAATGAACTTGCTTTCCCTGTATCCATTCTTCTAAACAGATCTATCTAAGAAATCTCAATACCACCCATCTGAAAGACCTCCTATATTATCCCCCTCCATAATGGCGGTACTTCCACCAACTTCACCAACTATCGCCCCATAGCCACCCTGCCTCCACTAGCTAAAATACTTCAGAAATGTATACACTACCAACTTATGTTATACCTGCTTAACAACCAACTTCTCTCTCTTACCCAACATGGATTTCGGCCTTCTCATAGCACAACCACCACCCTATTCTCTTTTATAAACCTCATCAACCAAAACAAACACACAGGCAATCTAACTTCTGCCATATTCTTGGACGTATCAAAGGCCTTTTATGTGGTCAACCATCTTAAACTAGTAGAAGCCCTTACTGACCTTGGCCTTAGTAACGCATTAGCTTGGTGTCATAACTATTTACAAGGAAGACAACAAGCAGTTCAGTGGGATAACAATCTATCCACACTGCTACCCATTACCACAGGAGTCCCAACAAGGTTCCATTTTAGGTCCCCTCCTATTCTCCATTTTCACCAATAATCTCCACAGCATCTATCAAGATGCAACAGTTGTACAATACGCTGATGGCTCAACACTTGTCTGTTTGGCCAAGGATCGTCAGAAACTCCTCTCTATAACCCAAAAAGCCTTCAGTACCACTGAAAACTGGTTTCTTAACAAAACCCTACTACTAAATCCCCAAAAAACAAACTATTGCTATTTACACCTAACAGATCTACCACTATACCCAGCCCATTTAATATTGTTTCCAAGGATGGGGCTGTCATCTCCCCTGACACTCACACTAAATTGTTAGAAGTGACCATTGATAATAACCTCAAATTTGATCAGCATATAAACCAAACCATTAAAATTATCCACAAAAAACTGGACAGTCTATATAAAAATAAGCCATTTCTAACACAACCTGCTAGGATAACAATTGCTCAAACTCACCTCCTTTCAACACTATTTTATGCCTCACCCATTCTCACTAACTTACCCAAAACTGAAACTGTCAAACTCAACACCTGTTAGAATCAAATTGCAAAATTTGCTATTGATACCCCCTACCGAGCCCACCACTGCCATTCCCTAAAACAACTTGGCTGGCTTGAATTCCCTAATCTGCTAAACTATTAACAAATTTCCTTTGCCCATAATCTCCTACTACTCCCAGACAAAACTCCAGCTCTGGCTAATCTACTAGAACTACAAGCTAAAACTATAAAAAAATAATCAAGGTCACCAAGACCAACAACCCAGTAGGGAACTCCCTCTTTTCTAACCACATAGGCAAATTTTGGAACACCCTACCTACTGCTATTACCTCAGCAGGCTCAAAGATTATGTTTAAAAGACTCCTGAAAGAGCAGCTGAAGCACACATGGATATGCACATGTTCCCCACCTGGCTGACCCCCCCAACCTCTCCCCTTACTCTTGCCCTCTGACTTCAGCTTCATCACTAAAAGAATGCAACTTCTCTAGCTTCCTTCCAGTTCCACCCCTAATTCTAACCCTTTAGCCAATATCTATGTGTCATTGCTAGGACATTCTTATCTAGCCATTATACTTTTTTCTTTACACCTCTACTCTAGCTACTTACTCCTCCTGCTTTTCTTACTTAACCTGTTATCCAATTTCCCATCTTTGTCTCTTCTCTTGCTACTATACTCCCTACTATGTCTAATCTTTGCTGTCTTTGTTGCTATACTCCCTACTGTGGCTAACTTGCTCACAAGTCAACTGTATAAAGCAAAAAATGCAACCCCTACTAACAATGTTCACCATTATGTAATGCCTCAACCTAAAACTGTAAAAGACATGTTCAGTCTATGTAAATATGTAAAATCTTAAACTTCAATGCCATGTTACCAGTCAATGTTAAGTTTGGTACTATCTATGTAAATTTGAATGCTTCTGTATACACCTTATATTTTACTTTAAATTTAACTGTGGAGCTTTTCTCCCCGGGCCTCAGCTAAAAATGGACATGCATCCAGACAGACTCTCCCGGTCAACAAATGTAAAATAAATAAATAGAAATTATATATATATATATATATATATATATATATATATATATATATATATAAAAATCAACTTCACAGCACAAGAAATCTGGAAAAAGCCAATATTTATTTTGGGGGGGGGGGGGGGGCAAAGGCCAAAAACCAGGGACACATTAATCTTAGAAAGTTGCTAAAATAAAGTGTTGTGTGTTACCATGTGTTTCCTGAAAGATAGGAAGACTGAAACTTAAAGGGCTGCCATTTTTTAATGAATTAAGTTCTTACTGATTTGCCAGAAAACCACAAATTTTAAGAGGAACAGACCAAATGTACGAGCCAAATATTCCGTGAAAATCTGGACAGCTGAGAGCTATGGACTTAACTCCCTGAATCACAAGTGGTGGTATGCATGGAGAATTCAGGCTCTTGTTTGAGCCTGAGTAACACCAACCACCAGGTATACCAACCTGGGGCATTACAGGCACACACACACACACACACACACACACACACAAAACAGCATAACTCCTGCAAATAAAAGAACAAAACTCTCTTTACTGGCATGACTCTGGCTCTGACAGCACAGAACAGCAGCAGCATAACTCCTGTAACACAGAGCAATAAGAGAACAAGAACAGCTGTTTAGTTAGTTTAACTTCCACGTGCAAATCCATGTTAGCGTGAAAACTCCACTTCATTAATTTTCCCAACAGGTCTTGCAGCTGTAAAAGTAGGGGGGGTCTCCCTTCCCCCACACTGTATGGTTCCGGCACCCATGACTTTAGGGACTAATTGTTCCATCATACTGTGACAAACTGTGTTAGATTTTCTACACTAAATCATTCACTTTGGAAGCATTCTATAACTTCAGCTTCTATTTGTTTAACTTCTACTTTACTAATCATCTGTTTTACATTCCCCTTTGTGATCTTATTTTTTTGTGTTGCAAAAGTTTCCATACCTGGATACTTTGCTTGTATTTCTCTTCAGTTATCTTTGCAGATGCTGTCTGGTACTGATTACTTTAACTTTCTCCTGTGTATAAGTAATGCTGCAAATCAGATCTCTCTCTTTCTCATGTCCATGTTTATTTTTCATGCCTTTCAAAAATGTATGTTTTGTTTTGTACATTTTTGCACTTACTTGGTTGCTTCTTTTTTCTAAACAGCCCAATGTTTTTTGTCTATATAATGTTTTTCATGGATCTGTCGTATTAATGAACACAAAAATGCATTTGAAGGTTTAGACAGTTTTTCTTGTTCTCTAGTTTCTCTCTCAATCTTTTTGAATATCTTCTATCTGGAAATTCTGAGCTTCTTGCATAACAGTAACAATACATAATTTCTTTTTTATCCTCAGTAGTCCACTCTCTCATCTTTAGGGCTCTTTTCTGGCCTATAAGTTTGTGTAGACTACATCCTTCTACAATGGGGTAGGGGCATCCTCTCCCTGAACCTGGCCTAACCCCATTATTGGAATGTTTCTGCACCGTCAGTTTTTCCAGTCCTGGAACCAGTGTGAATATGAGGATTGGGCACTTTTTTATCCTGGGACTTAACCCAGCTGTCATTTTTTTTATTTTTTAACCTACTTCTGTCTATGACATATGCTATATAAAATGCTTTATGTACATCAGTGTCACACCCAGTAACATATAGTTTATTTAAAGAGAAGCTCATTGCTAACCAGTATCCTCCCTTCTCCTACATTCTACTATAGCCGATTTTGGTTATTATATGTATTTCTGGATTCCAACATGTTCTTGTTACACAAATTTGTAAGGAAAGCAATTTCATGTATTTGCTACTCACTAGAAAAAATGCTCATTAAAGGTTACCAGTCTAATGGCCGAGAGCCTTTTTAAGCCTAGCCATTCATGCCCCAGTTTTCAAAACTGTCAGTGCCCAAGGACTAGAAAGACTTTGGTGTATGCCTGTGTCTTAGAACATCTATAAGCTGCTGCTGTCCATAAAAGCCGCAGGTGACAATGACAAGCAGGGGTGAATTTATGATTTCCCATCCATTGGTCGAAATGTTATCTAAAGAGGCTTAAAGAGCTCTGTTTCAGATAAATGGCAAATCCTTTCTAGAAAAAGTGTAACCTCTCAAGCACACACCTGTTCCTCCAACATGTTTTGCTTAAGTCACAGACGAGGTTTATATCCTTAGATCGGGTAATTCTTGTGCTGTTTGTTTTGTGAATGTGTAGCATACCCATCTGGGCTGGATCTGAGAAGGCCTTGTAGGCTAGGTATAGATTGCCCATCAGTAGTTTGCAAGAGACTGACTACAGGGACAAGGGTTTGAGGTGATCCACATAAGACATGTTATTTACACCCTGTATTCTTTTAATGAGGAATCTCTGTGGCCACTATAGTTGTTGCAAATGCCTGGTCAGGTACATGCTGAAGAGTGCAGTGTACTCAATTATTGGTCTAATGAGGGCTAAGCATAGTGGGACTATGATCTCCTTAGATCTGGTTACCATGCCATAGCTTATAACTTGCCCCACACAGAAGGATCTTCTTACCACCATGAACATATGGTGATCAAAGTTCAGGTAACTGTCAACCTGAGCTCTCAAGTCTCTTACCACTGGGTCTATTCTTAGGAGAGTGTTATCAATGTTGTAACTTGCAGGGGGTGGTCATCTTCCCAAAGGGTATAAATATGCATTTTTGGCACTGAGTATTAGGCTATGTTTCTGGCACCAGGTACTTGGCTCTCAGACCCTCCTCCAGAATATCTACATCTTAGGACAAATCAGCCATTGCACCCAACTTGCAGTTATCTGCGATTTTGTCACCCAAAGACCCTCTATATTTGGTATTACTTCAGAGAAGTGTATTCCAAACAGGAAAGGTCCAAGTGCTGAGTCCTGTAGAACACCACTAATAACAGGCCTATTTGTGGAGAAGGGTTCCTCCACCCTAACTTCATGTGTTCCATCCATGAGCCATTTGACTATCCATCGGGTTACATAGGGATTTATGTCTAAATTGTGAGTTTGTGTATAACACCTAAGAGAGGTAATGTGCTGAATGCCTTTACCATGTCAAGGTAGGCAGTATGCACTTTCTTGCCCATCATCCATAGCCCGAGTGGCCTTCTGAAAGTAGTCCACTGGGTTTAGTAGGTGTGACCTACCCATGATGAAGCCAAACTGGGATGAGTCCAGGTTTGAAGATTTCCTATGTACTTATTAGATCCATGATAAGTTTTTCCATGATGTTGTATGTAAGACTAGTCTGTAGTTCCATGGGCCTTTTGATGGTCCACCTTTATGTAGAGGGATGACTGCTGCAGTCCTGCATTCCTTAGGGACAAAGCCTGTCTGGAGGCTGTGACTGAATAGACATTCTAGTGGGCCTGTGGGATAATTTTTCAGACTATATAGGAGGCATCCCTGGATGTTATCAGGGCTCATTGTTGTAGTGTGTTTAGCTCTGCAGAGCACAATGAGGACCTGTGCTTTAGTAACAGTAGGGGGGATATGTGGTAGAAGGTATTTCCTGGGGAGTAACTAGTCATCTTCAAGTCATATGGACTCTGTCTTCTGCTTGTATCTTATTGCTGTTGTGTAATACTTTTCAGTAAAGTTGCTGTTGTCTACTCTTTTATGTTGGACTTTGGTAACTACTTTAGACAATTAAATTCTTCTGTCAAGGCTTTTCTCTCTGCACTATAAGGTTGAGAGGTATGCCTTCAATTATAACTGAAATGTAGTGAAATCACAAAAAATTAATGGATTTTATTGCATGTATATTTCTATACATTAGACACACTTTTTTGTTTCTAATCATAGCTAGCCTGTACAACTTTATACATATATGCATAAGTAAACAGACACACATATTCCATTTGAAATTGTAGCTTCATTTATTTTACAAAGTGAATAAAAAAGCAATCAGACACGTAGGTTCCTTGTGAAGGCATGATTTTATTTATTTGACTGTTTCTTAACAAATTGCAAATAAAAGCAAGTGTGATATTTTGTTGTAGAGAGAGAATATGGTGATGAATCGCAACAATGCAAGACATGTGTAATATACACTAATTAGTTTAAAGAATACCATTGCACATAAAACTAAAAAAAAATAAATAAAAATGGAGAGATACTTCTATACTTAACATAGCAACTCACAGTTTATTTATATTTATACATTTTACATATGTACATACATACAAATATTTCATGCGGGAGCATGCCATTCTTGCCTACAAAGCTGTAGTTGTAATTTGACCTCATTTCCATTTCTTTTTAACTATCATCTTGCTTGAATTCCACTTCTGCATTTTGCCAAACTGTTTGATATTCCTTCAGAAAGTGGTATAATTCTTTATTCTATTTACAATTTTCTGTCTTGTGTCTTATACCATGAAGCTCAGGGTGTGTCAGCCTCCCACTTACATGGTTATCAAACTGAAATTGATAATTAAGCAAACAAACAAACAAACGTCTGACTAAAGAAATAAGGGGAATAAATTAAATGATTTCAAAGAGAGGTTAAGTTTAATTCATGGTACCTTGGAGAGTACAGTGCACATGTATTTGTTGGTTTTATTACTTATTAAAGTGGCTTGTCTTTTGGGCTTTTCCTGGTTAGGGGTCGCCACAGTGGAACTTTGGTCCACTAATGATTGACAGTAGATTTTTTTTTTATGTTGCCGAGTTGCCAGTCCAATGCCCAACCTTCAGCGAAGGCACGCCCATTCACACATGTCTTTTGGAGGCCACTCGACCGCAGGGAGAACATGCGGACTCCACACAGAAGGCACTCCAGCTGTGAATCGAACAGGAGAACCTCTTCATTACTTATTAAAGTAAACAATTAAATGTTTGTGTATAGGTACCCTGCTATGTGTGTATATAGTTGGTACTGTTACAGGACATAAGACACAGTAGGGAGAAGGGAAAAATAGCACAGTGTATAAAGCTAAACTATGCAGTAAGTGCTGGCATGCAGGGCATGTGCATTTCAGAGATATCTGTACCACACTAATGGTAGTATGAAAATTGGTGTGGTCAGTAGTATATAGTAATGACCATATAATGACATTCAAATGGGAAGGATTATAGAAAAACATTCATCAATAAACTGATGATTTTGTCTGCATATATATTCTATATGTAGCATGCCCATTTGTAAGATACTTGGTAATTATATATTAGGTCAATAAGTTCATAAGTATATACTGGGCATGCAGTTCAAAAGACCATTGATGTTGAGTGAGTTAAGCTCCATGGTCAAGAAGCACCATGCTATATATGCCAGAGAGGATTTATGATTTCCAGGCTATTCATTCAGAATATTACTGAATACAGATCATGTGTAATATTGCTTGACATGCATAGGATGTTTATTCAATAAGTATAGGATTCCTTGGGATAGAAAACTGTTGTGCCAGTCATGTTCTATTTCTGTGTCTATAAAAGATTACAGTCTTTGTTGTGGTTGTTCATAGAGGTGTGTGTTTTGCATAGCTGAAAGAGGTCTAAGAGGTCAAGAAGAGTGGAATGGACCATGTAGCCTACAGATGGACAGCACTCTGTCTGCTGAAGAATGACATACAGAGCAAGAACTGCACATAACAAAAATACCATTTGAACCCTTGATATAAGTATCACCATGAATAGTAGGCAACAGTAAGGATTGTGGAAGGGTGTAGAGCTCAGTAAACTGTGTGGCCTCAGTGTAAATATCATAATTTGGGCTTTAACACACATTTTACATGTTATACCTTAGGTACCACAATACATTGCAGGTAATATTAGCATGTTCCAGGAGGTTCAAAGGTTCATAGGTGTGTACTAGGCTAACGGCCCTGGAGCCTATATAAGCCTAGCCAAAGAAGATTCCCTGGCATCATGCTGCCCAAAGTTAGTCCCCAGTGCCCCTGTTAAGCAAGGCCACTGAAGTGATCCCTGGGGTGAACTTCCTATTGCGCACCCACTCACCAAGAGTTCTCTTAAAGAGGGCCAGTGAAGTGCTCTGCTTGATGTGAATGGGAAGTTTGTTCCAGAGTATGAGAAGTCTCTTGGTTAGGAACCCGTCCCTCCAGCATGTTCTGTTTATTGTGGTAATGAGGTTAAGGTCCCTGGAGTGTGTGGTACAGAGGGATTGGGATTTCTTTAGGTGTAGCATATCTAGCAGCTCTGGGTCAGGCATGGCTTTGTAGGTCAAGCACAGATCGCCTCTAAGTAGGCAATAAGAGACAGAGTATAGCTGAGTTTTTGAGTCTGTCCATATAGGGCATGTGTCTAAGGTCTAATATCTTCTTAGTGAGGTATTTTTGTGGCCTTTCCAGTTGTTGTAGGTGTTTAGTGAGGTACATACCAAATGGGGCATTATATTTTATAATAGGTCTAATGAGGGATGAGTAGAGAGGGATTATGACCTCTTTCTTCCTGGATGAGAAACCTTTTGTAATGAGATGCGCTACATAGAAGGACTTTGAGTACAGTGGCAATGTGGCTATCAAAGGAGAGGTTGATGTCAACCTGTGTCCCCAGGTCTCTTATCATACCTTCAGTGTTTAGTGGACTACCACCTATGTGATAGTACACAGGCACCGACTTTTTCCCAAAGGGAATGACAATGCACTTTTTGGCATTGAGCTTAAGACCATGGTTCTGGCACCAGTCATTGGTGTCAGTGAGGCCTTTTTGTAGAATGTCTGCATCAGTTGGAGAATCAATAATGGCTCCCAGTTTGCAATCATCTGTGAACTTGGTCAGCCAGAGTCCCCTTTGTGTTGGCTTGAACTTCAGAAAAGTAGATGCCAAACAGGAGAGGGCCTAGGACTGATCCCTGTAGGACATCACTTGTAACTGGTCGGTAGTCAGATTTGGAGTCTGCTACTTTCACAGTGTGGGTACTATCAATGAGCCAGTTGGCAACCCATCTTATTACATAGGGGTTTATGCCTAGTTTACGGAGTTTCTCTGATTCCTGAGTGAGGGATGGTGTTGAAGGCCTTGAGAGCTAGGTAGGCTGTGTGAACTCCCTTGCCCTCATCCACAGCTCTGGTAACAGATTCAAAGTCTATCAGGTTGAGCAGGCATGATCTACCTTTCACAAACCCATACTGCGTGGGGTCCAGAGTTTGGAGATTCCCTATGTCCTTATTTATAAGGTCCATGATGATGCTCTCCATAGCCTTACAAATCAGACCCATCAGGCTAATGGGGTGGTAGTTCCCAGGGTCTGTAGTCAATCCCTCTTTGTGGAGTGGGATGAACGTAGAAGTGTGCCATTCGGTAGGAACAAAGCCTGAAATGAGGCAGTGACTGAGAAGGGTACTCAGGAGTGGTGCCAGTTCACTTTGTAATTCATGTAGAACACAGCCAGGGATATTATCAGGTCCCATGGAAGCTGTATTCTTGGCTTTAGACAGTGCATTTTTTATCTGTGTAGCCATGATAGTAGGGACTTGGCATTCCTCAAGTATTGTGATAGGCCCTTTAGGGGGGTAAAGTTCTCATTGAACCTGTCAGCCAATATGTTGGCAATATCAGTTGATTCTGTATATGTATTGCCATTGTGCTGTAACTCAGAGCAGATCTTAGTATTGCCATGTAGATTCTTGACATAACTATAGAATGCCTTGTGGTTGTCTTTAGAATCTGCAGCAATTTTTGTTTTCATAGCTAGCTTTAGAGGATTTGATGATGGATCTCCGTTTTTTCTGAAGCTAACAAAAGAGTTTTTCCAGTCTTGGGACTTCACCTTTTTCTGCAACAGTTTTTTTTCCTTCTGTTGTAGAGTTTGTTTATGGTGGGGGACCACCAGATTGGCTTCCTTTTTTTGGAGGAGAGCGTCTTGGTTCTGTTTGGTATGGCCCGTTCCATGCACTTGCTTATACCGTGCATCGGTGTATGATTCAGTCATGCATTTATTTTCCATTTGCATGGGTGTCGTGAAGTTAGCCACCTCTGTTTTTAGAAGCCCAGAATTGGCTTTGGAGAAGTTTTTTACGGTGGTTTCCTTTAGAGGGGGTGAGGGTGGGATGTGGATATCCATGGTGATTAGTTTGTGGTCATATATGACCAGGGAGGAGTTGATTACTGGTGTAGAGCAATGGTCACCCATGTTAGTAATGACCAGGTCAAGGATGTTTCTACCCCTGGTGGGGGTAAGAATGAGTTGGTCCAAGGCATTCAAATTAATGAATTCCAGAAAACATTGAGCAAGTGTGTTGGTAAATGATTAATTTTCCCAGTTAATGGAGGGATAAACAGGTGTTTTCATTCACATGGAAGAGCACCAGCAAGATACCAGGCAATCAAACATGCAGGAAGCTCCAGTCAACAAAAGGTATTGTTGCAAGCTGCAATATGTGACTTACAGGTTACACCCCGGTTTTGCAAATAAAAGACAGCAATGTTAGTTATGGTAGAAGATGTTATTTTTCAGCTATCTTTGATAAGCGTTGGACTTCATCTTCCTAATTTCTTGATATTCTCCCAGGATGTCCTTGCCCACTGCACATGAGAAGCTGCTGCTATGATAAATGAGTGTGGAATCTAACTGAGCATGGGGTATATTTTTGAGGTCCAAGCTTCATCACTCCGCTGTTTTCTTCAATACAGCCCTCAACTGAAGCTGGGTAAGCACGGTACCCTTCTCAAGGCAGAAAACTGTACCTTCTTAAGTGCCAATCTGTGATGAAACTGTGTGATTGGCATCTGTGTTATAGGCACAGTGTTTGGTAATGTGGCCCCTGAGGTTGGAGCCAGCCACTGCTTCTTCACCTCCTGATCAGTCATAGGTTGCTCCTATTTATCCTTAGAATATTCTTATTTTGACCAGCTAAATGCTCCACATAGGGCTGATAAACAACAGGCTATGAAAAACAATCTGTTTTATTACGGATGACATATATTTTGGAGTTTGTCCCATATGGCTCGCACTGCCTCCCCATGGCTTTGTGCAGCCAGCTGATAGCTTTCCAGGTATAGTGCTGGTGTGTGTGTGTGTGTGTGTGTGTGTGTGTGTGTGTGTGTGTGTGTGTGTGTGTGTGTGTCCCCTCCATCGTTTTACTGCTATGAGCCATACAGCTGGACAGCCTTGCACCTTCCTAGTGTTTCTAAATTTCTGTAGTACCCTTTTAATTATAATTACCTGTACTGAGGGTGTTTATTATCTGTTATTCTCATACATCCACTGATACTGTGAAGGAATTTGTACCCACACTGGTACTTTCCAGTGCCACTGTATTAATCTGAGCCCACTGTGAAAGCAACAAAATATAAAATGTCCAATTATTTTTCACCTCACCTTTTTTACTGATTGCTCCCTGCCTGATCCAAAAATAACTCCAACTCTGTAATGCAAATGAATGTCTACATGTAATTATTCTTGGCCACCTGCTGCTCAGCTTACTTCCTCCTAAGTACTTCTCCCCACCAAATTCTAAGGGATATAGCAACAGCTACCCTGAAAAAAAATATGCACTATAGTCTGAGAGTGCGCTGACACACAAGTGAGACTGTCATCTCTAAAAATTTAGATGACTAAAGGCCAGAATACTCTTTTTACTTGATAGGTTCATAGGTGGTTACTAGGCTACTGACCCAAAAGGTCTTTATAAGCCTAGCAGCATGTACCCAATATAATAATAGAGAACCCCAATATAAAGGATCTAGCTTAAACTCAAGATCTTAGTTAATAATGACTGCCCATATCTAGGAGTGTCATAATTAAATCCCCGGCAAGGAATTTATGGTTTCCCATCCACTCATCAAGGCTACACTTATAAAGGGCATACAGGGGCCCTGTTTGATGTGAATTAGTAGCTTATTCCAGAGAAGTGGCAACCTCTGAGAGATATGTGTGTCTCCCCAGCAGGTCCTATTTATGTTGCAGGCCAGGTTAAGGTCCCTGGAGCAAGTGACCCTTATCCCTTTTGACTTGCCGATGTACAGCATTTCCATTAGGTTTGGATCTGAAATTGCTCTGTAGGCCAGGCACAAGTGTCCTGTAAGTAGTCTGTACACTACTGAGTACAGTGACAGTGACTTCAATCTGACAACATATGAGTTGCGCTGGAGACCCTGAATTTTATTGGTTAGAAATCTCTGAGGTCTCTCAAGTTGCTGCAGGTGTCTGGTAAGGTACATACCAAAGGGAGCATTATACTCAATTATTGGCCTGATGAGAATTATGATATCTTTCACTCTTGAGGCAATGCCTTTGCTAATGAAGTGAGCAACACCTTCCTTACCGCAGTAGACACATGGTGGTCTACGTTTATGTTACAGTCAACTTGCATTCCCAAGTCTTTCACTACTGAGTTGTTACTTAGAGTATTATTATTTATATGATAGTTTGCAGGGATATCGTTTTTACTGAAGGGGATGATAATGCATTTTTTTTAGCACAGAGTTTGAGTCCATGACTTTGGCACCAATCATTGATTTGTGTACGTCCATCATGAAGTATATTGACATCATCTGGGGATTCAATAATTACACCTAATTTGCAGTCATCAGTAAACTTAGTCAGGCACAGCCCCTCTGTTTTCGTCTGAACTTCAGAGAAGTATATTCCAAACAGTAGGGAGCCCAGCACTGACCCCTGTGGAACACCACCACTGACAGGTCTACTTGTGGAGATAAAGTCACCAACTTTGACTGAGTGTGATCCATCAGTGAGCCAGTTAGCAACCCACCTGACAACATAAGGGTTGATATTCAACTGGGAGAGTTTATCAATGGTGCCCAAATATGGGACTGCGTCGAAAACCTTTGCTACGTCAAGGTAGGCAGTAAGCACAGATTTGCCTTAATTTATGGTGCTGGTGATGTTTTTGAATAAGTCTACCAGGTTTAACAGGCATGACCTGCCTTTGACAAAACCAAACTATGTCAGATCAAGGGTTTGGAGATCACCTGTGGGCAGGGGTGTAGCCAGGATTTTCAAATTTGTACTTACAGCTCCCAGACTGCTACCCCCTCCACAAGCCACACCCACATTAACACTGCTGGCCATTCCCTTCATATTGCTGATCTCTGAACAGATCACTGGCAAGTATATGTCAGGGTAGTAATTACTTACATGATGCCTGAACATTTCATTCCAAAGGTGCATCTTCCGTAAGTCAAAAAACAAAATACCTTTCCATTCACACTAGGACAGATCAGTTTGCCCTTCCCAAATTACTCTTCTTCCCCTAACCCCTGTAGTGGCTCATTAGAGCTCCAGTAGTGCTGCCGACTAAAGGACCGGCAGGCTCTAGACAACACATGCTCCGCAGTGTTGTGCATTGTAGGTACAACATATAGAGCTCTCCCTAGGTAACACCCAAGCTGTGAGCCACAACTACCTCCCTTCCACCCGCATAGGTCACCTGGCAATAGCTTTTCACTTCTATGGACTACACTCACACTAAGCCTTTTGGAATAGCAAACTTTACATTCCCAACAACAAATACATTTTAGCTGGGCTCAGTCATACTGACACTGACAATAAATGAAGATGTACCCATGGCAGTCAATCAAGTAAAAACTAAAGCAGTTGAAATTTACATCCTTACTACCCTACATGTGTATCTCAAGCCTTTGCTGAAAGGAAATTGGTTAAACAATAAAATTTCCCTAGGCCCCAGAACCAATGGAACTGTACATGCTCTAAGGTGCTTTTTGGAGTTTTTCTATTCTTATGATCCAGTAATATTATGAACAAAATTATTGGAAAGAAATGAAAAGAAATTCAAGGAAGAACTAGGTTTTGCCCAAAGCTTAATGTTCAAAGCTGACATGATACCACCCAATATCCTGAGAAGACAACAGCTTCTAAAGAGAAAAAGTGTATCTGCAAATGCAGGCTGCTTCCCTACCCTCCCACAAAATGAAAACATAGTAACTTTATGTATAGCTCTATGCTGTTACATGCTGAAAGAACAAATGAAGACACTCAGGTTTGATTGTGAAAAATGTTGAAACACTTATTACACCATTCACAGCCTCTGTACTGTTTTTTGACTATGCTGGGTACAGGGCATTAGTTGGGGATGGGGTCCATCTACTAAGCCTGTTTCAAACTTCCACTGTACAGAATAATTTACTGCCAAGCTCTATACATATCTAAATAGTTGATAAACACATCTACCCCCTCAGAAATAAATACAACACTCAATTTAAAAATAACGCCCTATGGACAGCACAATAAAATAAAAAAAAATACTCATTGCATGCAAAAATAAATGTAACTGTCAGAAAGCCAAAAACATTCTTGCTAAACTAAACAAGGAATTCAGAACTGTGATTAAATCAATCAAAGCCTAATATGAGGTAAAAAATATAAACCCAGGTGAAAGATAACCACAAAGTATTTTTTAACTGTGCTAGAAATCTCAAACAATGACTGTCTCTACAGTGAGCTAATAATAAATGATGTCACATATTTGCATCACTGGATATAGACAATCAACTGACCAACTAATTCAGATTGAACTTCATCCCCTCCCCAGTCTTCCAATATTCTCACATCAAATACCTGCATCTATAACCCCCTCAGATCTCTCAATAATTTCTGAAGTTAGTACCTAAGGCCAAGAACATAATGTCTGTTGAAACTGGATAACACACTAGGCTGCCTACCAGTTAGTCTGAACCTGATATGTCAAACCTCCTACAAAGGCTTTTTAATACCAATCTCAAAATAGGTTTTGCGCTGGAAGAATGAAAAACTGCAACAGACATTCCCTTGCATGAACATGAGACGTCAATGGGCTGAGGCAATTATATACACATAAGCCTAACTAGTCTCTTCTGGGAATCTATGTCAACAATGAGCTGTCCCTTGATCACCACGTATTCACTATTGTAAGGAATCCTTTTTCGTTGTACTGCTTATATCTAAAGGTATATCATTAAGATCCAAGCACATAATTGTTCACCTCTACTTGGCACTCATTAGGCCATTCACTGAGTATAATGCCCCTTTTGGTATGTACCTGTTCAAACACTTGTCACAAGCGGATGCCATTTAATCCTCAAACATTTAGGAATTATTCCAAAGGAAACCTTCAACTAATAACTTATACAATGGTGAAATTTCCATTCCCCCAAACCATGTGAACTCTGCTACCAGTATGGAATTGTTTACAGAATCTCTATACCATCATGTAAACAGCTGCACTGAGGTAGCTGTACCCACAAGGAATAAGCAGAGAACTAACTCAAATAACAAACCCACCTGGTGGAATCACGATTTTAACAAGTTGTATGACAAAAGGAGGAAAACCATGGTCAAAACTAGGAAGTGCAATATCCAGCAAGGTGAGAAACCCCTCAAACTAATTAATCAACTCAGAAATCTTATCAAGCCCACCAAAGCCAAATTTGAAATATCCTCAAAGACAAAGGATAAACACAAGGCCTCCATCAGCTTTGTCCACAACCTCAAAGGTACTACTTAAAAGGAATCACAGGATATAGCAAACCTGATGGCTGATAAATTTAATCACAATTTCACCCCTTCTTCCCCTCAATACCTCCCAGGTGACACCCCCGACCATAACACTCCTGGCTATCACTAGCAAACAAGACTTCAATGCACTCTTCAAGGCAAAGAATACTACATCAATGGGCCTTGATAATATCCTGGGATACCTCTTGGATAGCATGAAATATGAGATAATAAACCAGATAAAAAATAATGAACTAAGAAACAACTAAAAAATGGTCAAACGAGTAGCGAAAACTTCCCAAGACAGCAAGTTTAATGCAGTAAAGCACTTTTCATTTGCTTATTAAGCAAACTTCATCAGACAGTCTGATGAAGTTTGCTTAATAAGCAAACGAAAAGCGCTTTACTGCATTAAACTTGCAGTCTTAGGAAGTTTTCGCTACTTGTTTGACCATGAAATATGAGGTATCAAACACTCTAAAATCACTGTTCAGCATTAGCCTACTAATTGACTTCATTCGTAGTGAATAGAGGACTGCAACAGTTAATCCTTAGCACAAGGTTAGGCCTTCTACTGACCTGGATACTATAGACAATAAGTCTGATTAGCCTTGCCTGTAAAGCAATGGAAAGAATTATCATTGATATTTTAAATAAAGACGCAAGGAACCTGTTTTCTTATTTACTTCTACAATGGTTACAGATATTGAAATAAATAGCACAAGCATTAATAGCCATTTGCTAAACAAACAGTCCCACAATGAAAACAGACTTAGCATGAGCAGTAAACTTCTCTGTCCTTGGAACTCATACTCATTGAAATGGCATGAAAACCTACATTAAAATAAAATGCATCTGGCCAGTGGAGGATTAAATTTACCTTTGAGCTGTTTTCAAACCATAGGCTCCTTGCACACATTTATAGGACCATGCACACTCGTTCTTTGATTCAGCTTCCTGATTTATTAAATTATATTATTTGTGTAATACAGCACCATTTGTTATAATGGTGTTTTAAATTTGTAGTTATGAACATTATTCTAGTAAGCAATGAAACAAAATATATGAACCAATAATGACAAAACTACCCATTTCAGAAAATTTCAACCATAAAAGGCCACTCAAGCTTCTGTCATTACATCCACCAATAATACTCAATAAGCACAATCTCTACAGAAGTAAAATTTCATCCAAATACTTCCACATAAAAGAGATCTGTAACAAAGAGGTTGCTACTGGCAAACGACTTTACATTTCAGTGTTTCATCTAAAAATTCAGTGCCTGCTGCCCTTGAAGAATTAATTGCCTATGTAACATTAAAAAAATGGTAAGGTGGTAATATTTCAATAGGAAATGACTGACAAAGTGACAAGTTCATAGTTACTAGCCACTCCTTAAAATGCACCAAATAATCAGCAATCAAAATGGCATTGCAATATCAGCACTTCATCTACATGTGTGGAAATAGAATCCACAGCCTTCTGCACCAAAAGCAATTATGCTACTAACACTGCTTTCAAATTCTACAACACAAACAGTGACTGCCATTTGCTAAACATAACAGTTAGTTGTACCATTGAAAACAGACTTAGCATGAGCAACAGTAAACTTATCTTCCCTTGAAACTCACAATTACATGAAAATGAAATGAAACTCAGTCCCTTGAAAATGCATTGAAACTCTATTCCCTGAAAATGTACTGAAATTCAAACTCACAATTCCGTCAGCAGTGTGTTAGTTGGTATAGAGGATTTAGGCTCTTGTCTCCTGTAACCAAGTTACAGGATCAAGCCTGATCAAGTTATATGACTAACCTGCCCTCCCCTTTAACTAGAGCATTACACACCATACCTCCATACCTCTCAACTCTTAGTATAAGAAATCTGGACAAAGCCTAAAATAATGGGGGGACAAAGGCCCCAAAATTGGGACAGATTTTAAATATTGCTCTTACAGACTTAGAAAGTTGCTAGAATAACAGCATTTATCTTAGCATGCATTTTCTAAAGGAAATGAAGTCTAAAACTCAAATGCATGACATTTAGTTATTTCAATCCTCAGTGATTCACCAGAAAACCACAAATATTGAGGAACAGGAAAAAATATGAGGCAAAATTCAGGACATTCTGCAAAAATCTGGACAGTTGGGCAGTACGCATATGTCTCAATCTCTTCGTGCAATAAATCTGGACAAAGCCTGAAATAATGAAGATACAATGGCCCAAAATAGGGATCATGCCTCTCAACCACTTCAAGCAAGAAATCTGGACAAAACTATTAGTAATGCGGGAACAAAGAACCAAAAATAGGGAAACATTTTAAATATTGTTCTTACAGAATTAGAAAGTTGATATAATTACAGGTTTTGCATTAACATTAATTTTCTGAAGGATATGGAGTTGGAAACTCAAATGTCTGCATTATTTTCTCACTTCAGTCCTCAATGGTTAGCCAGTAATTCGCAAAACTGCCAATTTTAGGGGAAATGGAACAAAATTTGAGGCAAAATCTGGACATTCTGTGAAAATCTGGACAGTTGAGAGGTATGACAGGGATAGATTTTAAATATTGTTCTTTTAAACTTAGAAAATTGCTAGAATAACATGAATTGTGCTAGAATATATTTTCTGAAGGATATGAATAAATATGTCATTATTTAGTGACTTATTCCCTCTGTGATTTTCCAGAAAACCACAAATTTTATGAGAAACAAACCAAAACTATGAGGCTAAATCTGGACAGTTGAGAGTTATGTTAAAGACACACACATCCCTTCCTACCTTCTCACACATAGCAACGCAGTCATCCCCTACTTCATACATCAACAAACGGCTAATTTACATATCATATACATAACTACTCTCTCATATAGCAACACAGACCACAGTCTTCTAATTTAAGAACCTTAAATCAGCTACATCAGCTGGTACAACTGTAGAAACAGTAAGCTTTTTGTGCAAAAAATGAAGAATCCAAGGAGGCACCATCCTGTTTCCTAGATAGGTGAGTATGTAAAAACATTTTTTAAAAACTGTTTGAATTCAGCATTAGAAAGGAGATATCAAAGGGTAGGCAAGCAGAAAATGGCTAGCAAATGTATCCTGATAGAAGAATGACAGGCCACTGTACAGTAACTCATACAATCAATCAAGAACCAGGATGTTGGTTCTTTGACAGTCACCAAATAAAAACATTTTTTTTCCACTTACGTACGCATGATTTTTAGTAGATTTTTTCATCTCCTTGGGTACCTGTTGCACATTTTCAGAAAAAAAGGTGCCAAGGAGGTATCAAAAATTCTGGCAGGTGACTGAAGAGTCTCCAGACAGGTGTAGATCAGACTCCCGCATGTTGTGTGAGTAAATACAGTATGCTGGGAAGCTTGTGGTAGCTGCTCTTGGCTCAAAAGAAAAGGGAGAGCCACTGTTGCCTTCAGCAAAAGGAAGTCACTACCATGACTTTTGCAGAGAACCGTAGTTATTGCTGAAAGGTGGAAAAGCATGCAGGAACCTTCCCTTCCATGGGAGTGAGAATGCATGTCTTCCACGTCTGTCTTCAAGAAGTGCCAGTGTGGAATTTCTTTAGCTGTCTGTTCTGAAAGGAGACAAACGCATCTATTGGAGGTGTTCCTCACTGCTGGATCAATTCTCAGAAGACTCCAGGATGACATTTTCATATATGGGGTTCTGCTAAGCTTGTGTGCAACAGTTGTTGCTCTGATGGCATGTATGAAACTCTAAGAGTCAGACAGAGCTGAATTGCTACCTCCCAGACTATCTGCCAGTCTGCAAAGAGGGTAAATATCTGCTACCACTGTGTGGTGTTGTGTGTACACCTGCAGAGGGTCTGAAGATCAGAAGAAATTCAAGGCATTCAATACATTGACTATTGCCATCTCTCTGACATTTATATACTTCTATTTGTCCACAGGATTCCAAGCAGCTTGCACTTTGACCACATTAGAAAATGTTCCCTACACCAGATCTGAACAGCTTGTAGTGACTGACTCGACAGGGGGCAGGAAATGAGGAAGGAGGAAGGAAGACCTGGATTGTAAGCTACATAGTCTATCCACCATCCAATCTACCTCTTTATAGATTCCAGTCCTGGTTTTTTTAAAAGCAAAGGGAGAGGATGTTGAGGTCAGAATGATCAGAGGCATTAATTTTATTTTACATTTATTAATGAAGGTAGTGTACTGATCTTCATGGACTTTTTTCAGGTTAAGTCAGGGAGCACAGTATGGTTAAGTGACTTGCTCAGAATCACACAAATACAGTTAGGCAATGAAGGCTGAGGAAATTGAACCCTAGACCACAAGAAACAGCTCCTTAATCTTCTACATCAAGTACCACTGCATTCTCCTGATGCGTAGTCTGCAAAGGGCAATATGAGTATCACTGATGTCATGTAGCCTGCATCCTGAAAAACTCCCTTGCAGATGCTTGAACTTGACAAGAAAAATCTTGGTAAGAACTGCTGAAACATCTCTACTTTCTCTGGAGGAATAAAAGCTCTTCTCAAGGCAATCTGTCAAACATCCCAATAAAACCATTCTGTGGGAAAGGATGAGAGAAAACATCTGCAAGTTGATATGAAAGCCAGGATTCAGTAGGTTTGTGAACAACTTCTATAGACTGACAGCTGTTAAAAGTTTACAAAGATACAACAATTATCCAGATGTAGAAAAATGTGAATGCCCTAAAGTCTGCAATAAGCAGTGACTAGAACTAGACAGTTAGTGAACACGCTTGGTGCAGTGGAGAGTCCAAAGAACAAGACAGAGCTGATAATGTAAGCCAGACACAACAAATCTTAAGAAAGGCCAGAAATCCTCACCAATAGGAAAGTCTTTTTGATCCAGCTTTACCATGAAAGCAAGAGGAGGGATTATATGTATAAGATATTCAAGGGATAACATCTTGAACTTTGTAGTCTTGACAAGATAGTTTGGACCAGAAAAATCCAGCACTGGCCTCCAGGACCCTTTTGGTTTGAGAACTAGAAAAAAATCTGGAATAACATTTGCCTAGAAAATAGACACACACTGGTTCCATGACTGCCAGAGACAGCATTTTGTGTAGAATGGGAGGAAATTGAGGAGTCTGGTTCTCTGGGCAAGAGGAAAACCTGAAAAGGATGTAAACATTTCCACTGCCAACAATTCCCTCATAGGAATACCTTCAGAAGCAACTGTCTGAAGCAATCTGATTCCAAAAGGGAAGATGAAGTTTCAGTAACAAAGAAAGGTTGCCAATGTGTGTGTGTTTTGGGGGGGGGGGGATTTTTTGTAGCCTCCTTTGCATTTTTTTAATTGTGGCTTCTAACTGCTTTATCTACTTACTGAAAAAGGGAGCAGAAAAATAAAAATTATAATTTGGGCTGAAAATGATTGAAAAAACTGAGTCATTCATTGAATTGCTTTCCTTTTTCAGCTCACTACTAAAACTTCTCAGATGCAGAGGGGCCATACAGTCTCATTATCCAAGGCATAATTTAAAACTTCAGATCTAACATCAGGAAGATTTTGAGCATGAATCCGAGAAAACCTTCTTAAACCTGACACAGAAGCAGCAGAAGCATCATAAGTACACTTTAAAATATGAATAGTCACCTGAGAAACAGCTGTCACAGAAGCATTTAAGGAACTGTTTACCTCAGAATGAAGAAAGGACTGTTAACCATTAACTTCTGCATATTCTCAAAAAACAAGCAAAACTGTAACTTTTAGGATTTTAAACTATCATTAAGTTAAAACACTAAATTTTCTTCCATAATTTGTTTTCACATCTTTGTCAGAAGGTATGTGATTATTAGCAGTAACCTTTTTAGCAGCAGCAGATTTAGAAAGATAGGTCATTGCTGGATCTGCTTTAAGGTTAGATACCAGGTATATAGGCATGTGGGGCACCTTGTACAACCAATCAGAGACAGCAAGACAAACTCCCTCTAAAGCAAGAAATGCAGGAGGAAAAAAAGCAGCCTTGGGCATTTGCAGAAAGTCATAATATATTCTCTGCGCCATGGAAATCTTGTTCTGGTCCCACTGAAAAAAACCCTTTCACATTAGACAAAATGTCAGTGAAAGAAATCTCTTCAGAAGGGAAATCTGATAATACACTACTATACTTTCCTCAACGTCTACTCTTCTGACTGAAAAATTCTATCAGAATGAGAGGGAACACACTTCATTTCTTATCTTAAGATTCAAAAGGTTGAGAAAAGTCAGTTCCTTAAACAAATCCCAGTGAATTTGTCCTGTCCATGGAAATGTATGAAAAAAACCCATCTTGTGTCATGTTTTAAATACATGCTTTCCATAACATGTTTAACATTGGGTACACTGGACCCAGCTACCACATCCCCATCCTAGCTAAGTGAAGAATGCAACACCAAGAGGACTGGGAGGGGGAGAGATAGGTGGTCTGAGGAATAAAAAGCAGCCACAGTAGTCACCCACCAGTGTCAATGGCAAATTTATAACTGGCCTGACTCTTTAACACGTTTCTTCTTTTTGCATGCTGAGTAAGGAGCAATCATAGAGACCAAAGGCTGTGCCACAGTAAGCCAAAAAAAAGGTGAGAAAAGCAAGTAGCAGAGTGTATGCAAGTTGGTAAAAAGACTAGACAGCAAGTGGTTCTGAGGTAAGTAAACCACTGACAGGAATTTTGGAAGCCTAACAAGTTCCAGAAGTTGCAGACACCTGACCACCTCCAACAAAGAGTGCAAGAGGCACAGTTCACATTAAACAAAGACTTGCAGTCATAATCGTACACTTTCAAACCTTAGTTTTCCATTCTCTGCAGCCCTTTTTCTGTGTGGGGATTTGTCAGAAAGCACTAGTTATAAGTATTACAAAGTAGTTTGTTTTCTACAAAATGCTATACACCATTCACAGTTTAAAGCACAGTAACTTTTTTCACAAACAAAATAGGCACATCAATGTTAATCTTTAGGAGAAAGTCTGTCAGTGGTAACTTTTTCTGGTATAACCATGACATGAAGAAAATAGATTAATTCAATAAAGCACCAACCAACAAAATCACAGGCTGCTAAAAAGCAAAAGGCAAAATGATGTTTATCAATCTCAGGAAAAAAAATCCTGCCTGGAAGTGCCAAGATTCACAAGATATAGAGCTAAAAAATTCAGGGTTACTCTTCCCACTAGAGTAACATTTCCATTCAACGTTCATGGCATGTAAGGTAACCTGACATCAGGAAACAATATGTCCATATGGTTAATGCAATGCAGGCAAGGGCAGATGTCTACCTGTAAGCAATATTTTATTGAAAGGACTGCAGTATGAACATCTAATGTAACTTACTGGAAAGATATGAACATGAAATAGAACTACACTTCTAGTCCCTTCAGTGCCAATTATAGAGGTCAAGACCACCTAGCGAACAGCAATTCAAGTGAATTATGTCTTAAATATCTAAGCTTTTGAGCATATTGACACTGGCCAAACCCCACAAAGGCCATACCAGTAAGCAGAATACTCAGTCAACTGTCACCATCACCAAAAATGAGTAGCACACTGCAGTTCAGCAGACCCCAGTTAATCTACAGCTAGACGAGCAGCAGTTGTCAATCCTAAAACACACGGCCATTTTCTATTTCCTCACAAAACATCTGGCATAGGAATTCCTACACCTTTACCAAACACCAGCCCCAACAGACTTTGTAAATAATGCACTATTACCAGTCAAAATACCACCTTGGTGCAAGAAAACAGAAAGCACTGTGATGAAAGCAGAAGACAAACTGGGGAATTTAGCAACGTGCACATATAGTATCCATCTGCCCTCTGCCATCCAAGCAAGGAGAATATCTGTAATCTGTCAGGTCTCATACTCAGCCAGGTAGAGTTACCCTTATTGTGTTTATGATGGTTTACTCATTACTGCAGAATGTTCCAAGAAATCATATGTAGGTTACCAAAGACCAGCTTTACTGGCAAAAAGGTACTTCACATCCATAGAGAAACGGACATTCAACAAGTCTTGTAATTTTTTACTCACAACAACCTAGAAATAGTGGCCAGTTACAAGTTAAAAAAACTGTTTAACTGTTGGCTAAATAAAGAATATGCTTTCCTGCAAGAAACACCATACCACTTTATCTGTGTCACTGGTTCTATAGAACTAATATATGTGTCTGGACTGGACAAAGGCAAATATGTTCCAGCTGTGTTTTATTCTGATAAACTAATTCAGCTGACATTTTTTGAGGTATCATTTTTACTGATGGGCTGCACAACTTCTTCTTTCTCTCTTTTTTTTTTTTGCTGGCTGCATTTCCTCATTTTTTTCCAGTACTGTTCTGGTTAAATAAAGTCACCCATGTCAGTCCACACACACACACACACACACACACACACACACACACACACACACACACACACACACACATATATACATTTTCTCTGTCATACCAAAAAAAAAAACGCAACCACTACTGTAAATTATATATGCACATACATACACACACACACACAATTTATTTACTTACATTCTCTCTCAGTGGAACGGCTATTTTAAAATGCACGCGAGTGTGCGAAATAAAGTTTACATCTGCATTAGCGTGCGTGCGATACACGCATGGCTTTCCTTAAAGGAGAGACGCTTCTTTATTTTTCCCCTGGGTCCTAGTGCCTGCCTTATGCCACCCCTTCACACAAACACTGTACTGAAGTGCGTACACTGAGTATGCCTCCCGACATCTCTGCCTGTGAGCTTATTTATAGGCTCCATGATGATTAGTTTCATGGCCTTACAGATAAGGCTAGTTAAACTTATGGGTCTGTAGTTTGAGTCGCAACTTTTAATACTCTTGTCAAATGGAAAAAAAACTGTTACTTGTGAAACTAGCAATAAAGGGTCAGTGGCACGAATGCTGTTAGGGATAGCTATAGTCACCTTAGTCAAAATACCTCCTGCATGCCAGTGTATGAGAGTGTGCATGTATGTATATATCCAGCAACACATCACACGTACATACATATGTCTGTATAAATAAACAGACATACACACACACACTCACATATAAATGTCTGTGTATGTGTGTGTGTGCATAGACTGTGTGGATCTATAAAGATAAGCAATACATATGATAAACACATAATGACACATGACATTCATTTATTTATTTAAATTATCTGTTTCCATCTTGATAAGGGAGTAAGTGGTCTCATAAACACAGCCATCTGAGTCTCAAAAAAAGTAAGTCTGAGAAGTTATAAGAATTCCACCATTAACAATGAAGTATACCAGTAAAACAATTATGTGCACTGTATACAAAGTTTTAATGAAATACACTCATTATCACATATCCAGCATATACATATTTGATAGACATTCAAGAATGCCTTGAATTGCAAGCCGGTCAGTAAGACATAGCAAGGCTGTGGTTTTGGAACTACATGAATTTAAAGTAAAATTACATAGTGCATACATCCTATGCACACAGACAGGAAAATATAGGGAAATTTAGAGACTGCATTTGACCTCAACTTTCAAATGGTAACCAGTGTAACACTACTGCAGTCAAATATTCAGGAAAAGAAAGATCCAAACATTTTACCACAGTGCAGGGAAGTAAAAGAAAATAAATTCAGTTGGATGCTATCAGCATTATACAGACAGTTACTGTGTGACTCCTGAAGGGTGTCATCTAATGGGAAAATACTTTTAGTACAGCACCAAGATTCAGTTTTAAAGCTGTCTGAATTATTTTTTTATTGAAATGTTGTAAGATTTTATTCTTCTAGAAATCGTAGGACGTTTGCCACTCAATGGGTTTGTTTCCAAGATGCAACTCTCTAAAGCAATGCTGTCCTGTGAAATGAAAACTGTCTTATACATGTATGTCTGCATGAGTATGTGACACCCGTGCCCTGACCCAGAAATCAAGAAGCCTCAATCCTCACCACTAACACCAGAGAGGGTGTCTCAGATATGAGGAAAGGATAACAAATACACACAGTAAAGTGCAATTTCCCTTAAGAGCACACAGAGATCACAGTCAGTCCGAGGCTGGTCGCTCCCTTGCTCTCCAGGTCCCCGATAAGACTCCCCACTGGCACAGCTATAGGGTCCAGATCTCAGCCAGCTGGGCAAGCTAAAATCTCCAGCACCCTCTCTGTCCAATCAGTGCTTCATGTCCCTGCCCAAGTAGCTGACACAAGCACACTTTGAGATAGGTTTATACAACCACACAGACACTCCTGGGGAATGCTGGCACAGGTTCTCCAGCTGTGCCCCATTTACCCAGACTATACGGTAGTACCACTTGACACCACCCAGCTAATATTTATCAGCTACTCAAAGGCCCTTAAAGGGGTGTCCAATTATTACTGTGCAATATTATGATCCAATTGGTAATTGTGACTAATCAGTCAAAGCTTATTTGGAGTGACTTGAACAGTAAACTCTATAAATATGCAATGTACTCTAGAGCTTAAATTATCTCTACACAAAGCCAGCCACAGTTAAAAGGTTTTGAAATATTTAATAATAAATAATTAAAACCACAAGAAAATACTTTCTACTACACAGTCAGTGCTAGTCAAGAGTTCAGAGATCACACAGAAATACTTAAAATAATTCAGCAGTACAGTTCTGACATAACAGAAAAAACAGTCTAGTCTTTCTAAATTCTAGCTATCTCTAAAAGAAAACACAAGTCTAAGATGACTTACATGTGAGCAAGAGGCAGTGCTGTGAGTTGGATGATCGAGACAAAAATGCTTTATGCCTTCTGATTCTCTCTGTTTACATTGCTATTGCAGTTCTGATAAACATTACATCATCTTTTTCACTTTTCTGGTGTTCCCAGGCTACACAGTAACTACATTTACATTCTTAACATTTTCTTTTGTTATCATGCAGCTGGTCAGAAACAGAGCAATAAAAATACATTTGCATGTTTAAATCTAGCAATTTAACTCTTGGTTAAAAGATGTTCTAGCACCACTGTCCACTTCAAAGGGTCACCACATGCTTTACCTTTGGTTAGTACAGTGCACTGTTGTCACATTTATTTCTAGTTCCACATGTAACAGTATTTCTTTACATTTAAGACAACAAGCCTGTAGTTTACATTCATATTTAAAAATGATAGAATTATCTATAAACTTCTATCTGGCTAGGCTGGTAGCCTTCACCCTTCTCTACCAGTCTTCACAGAGTATAAACACTATTGCTGACAATATAAAAAAAAATACCAGTGAAGGGGAAAAAAGCATGTAGCAGCAAGCATGAAACAAAAACAAACAAATAAACAAAAATACGATTGCTTAGGCTGGGATAATCAGTTTTCCAAAAAACAAGCACACACTGAAGATGTCATTTCACTGCTGCAAATGCTGCAGATTTGAGTGTAATTAGAAAGCATCTCTGGCTGAGTCTAAACTGGTCATTCAACTAATCTATAGCCTATGGGTGGGAGAAGGAAAATAGAAAAGGACAGGATGTAAACTATTAGCACTTCCGACAACCCTCCCCCACTGACATTTGTGAAATCTGACCTGCAGTATGCTAACAAGCCTATCTGGAAATCCTGCCTCTCTGTGAACATGTGACTTACACCGCACTAAAATGTAAACAAAGCACTCTAGCAAGCAACTGAATTTAGAAATGAGATAGTGCCCCTTTAACATCATAATATCTTACATCCTCTTCATCTTCACTGCAGTTGAAAACACAATACAAGTCAAAAAGAAGTACATCATATCCTAACATTTTTATTACTTTTAACAGTTTGTTACTATCTCACAGCATTTTACTGATCTACCATTTAAGATGGATAGCATGAAATGTCATAATACCATAATACCCTGACATAAATGAAATCCATGTTTCAACAACTAAAATCCTGCCTGTATAATATGTCAGTTCATATAAATTATCTAATTATCATTTTGGCATCAATTTCAAAACCCTCATATATTCTCTAAAGCTTACATGCTATAAACGTGTACTATAAGCCAGTATTTCAAAATAGATCCATATTACTTCAGTATCTTGCTTGACAGTTTTTCAGGAACAAGGTACCTTTTTCAGATATCCTCTTCATATTTGTTTATATATTTATATTATTTTAAGTATAGTAACTATAAAGGCTAGATATGAAAGCTACTTAGTTAACCAGTGATATGACAATTGATGTTAATGTTGTATGCTCTTGCTCATAATTTTAACCTCACATTGCATTCTCTGTAGGTCTGTCTTGCTAAGTCTTCCAATTACTGCTTAAGAAAATGAAATTATGCCATTTGTTGTGCGTGAATGTTCTATTGTTCACAGGTTCATAGTTAAGTACTAAGTTAGATGTCCTTGTGGGCTATTTTAAGCCTAACCATGTTTCCCTAAAACTGAGAATTAAACCTTGCACCACGTGTCTGTAAGGAAACCCATTAACCATTATGCCAACCCTCATTCCCCCAAATATAATACCAGTTTGTTAATGACACATGCCCACTGGATGTACAATCCCTTTTCAGGGCAACTCAGGAGGAATGTCTGGTTAAGTGACCTACTCAAGGTCACAAAGTAGGTAAATAAAGGCTGAGGGAATCATACCCTGTATCCCAAGAACTATAGCGTACAGCCTTAACCTTCTATGCCAACTGCCACACTTATAAAAGTCAACTCTGGTGGGATAAGATTCCACAACCTTTAAATGCCTTTTCCTATTTTATTAGAGGTCCAATGAACTAACCGTCATGCCACAGTGACACTGAAACTTCTGAACATTGCCTCTTTCTTCAGGTTTAAGGAAACACTGGTATGGCACCTAGGACCAAGGAAGTCATTGTTCTACTGTATTTGGAATTCATCAGACCTATCATTGAGTACAGTGCCCCCTTTGGTATGTACCTAACTAGGCATATCCAAAAACTGGAATGCCCACAGGGGTTCCTCACTAAAAGAATATAGGGAATAAGTAATATGTCCTGTGCAGGTCTATCCCTGTATTTTGCCTCCTACAGGCTGTTGAGGGGAGATCTATGCCTGGCATACAAGGCATTGTCAGAACCCACTCTGATGGACCTCCTGCATATCCACAAAACAACACCAGAATTACCCATTCTAAAGGCTTAAACCTTGCCTGTGACATAAATAGGACCTTCTGCAGAGACAGGTATGTATCCCAGAGACTAGCCTTTCTCTAGCACAGGCTCCCCAGCCATGTGAAGCAGAGTTCCTCCTTAACCCAATTCAAGTGTAATTTGGATAATTGGATGGGAAACAGACAATTCATCCCTGGTTTGGCACCTATGTCTCTAATGGACACAGGCAGCATGTAATTAGTTATTCTTCCAGACCCATGCTTTTAAATATTTCACTTCTCAAGCCCCTGCTTACACTCATAACTTGTCAGAGATTTTGGATGCCTTGCTAGACTTAAAAAGGCCCTTGTGTTCGTTGGCCTAGTAAACGCCTATGAACTGTGCATATTACTGCATTTTGTCTTTTTATGCTTTCAGATATGTGAATGTTTGACTAATAAAACTGAAAAATAACATTTAACAAGATATATTGAATATGTTTATTACTCAATGACGTTTCAATTGCTTTCATCAGTCGTACCCTTTCTTCATGTATGGGTTATGTAAAATAGCTTTGACTAACACAGGTGGAGAAAGGAAATGGACAAAAATGATTAGTAAATTGGATCAAAGAGCACAAATTTCCTGTGCTCCAGTCACAGCCATCAGCAATACCCCATTTACTATTTTGCTATGCCCTTTTTCGAGGTTAGTATACTGTGCCTCTGTCTAACAGTGACACAGAAGTGATACCTGGGGTAAACCTACGATCTCCATCCACTCATCAAGATTCCTCTTGAAGAGAGTCAATGAGGGACTCTGCCTAACCTGGACTGGGATTTTATTCCAGAGTGAACGGAGCCTCTGGGTTATGAATCTGTCCCTCCAGCATGTCCTATTTATTTCAGTGCTGAGGTTTAAGTCCCTCGAGCACGTAGCTCGATGGGATTTGGATTTTCTGAGGTGCAGCATGTCCATTAATTCTGGGTTGGACATGGCTTTATACGTCAGGCACAGATCGCCTCTGAGCAGGCGGTATGCCACTGAGTAGAGCTGGAGTTTCTTTAACCGGGCAGCATACAGCATCTGTTTGAGCCCTTTGATCCTCTTGGTGAGGTACTTTTGGGGTCTTTCCAGTTGCTGCAGGTGTCTGGTAAGGTACATCCCAAAAGGGGCATTGTACTCAATTATGGGCCTGATGAGGGATGAATAAAGAGGCATGATGACCTCCCCTGATCTAGATGTGAATCCTTTCATGAGTAGGTGGGCTATATAAAATGTTTTTCTAATCACTTTGGCCACGTGGTTGTCAAATGAGAGATTGCTATCAACTTGGGTCCCCAGGTCCCTAATTACTTCTTCTGTACTTAATGGATTACCACCTATGTGGTAATTTGTGGGCAGTTTGTTTTTGCCAAAGGGGGTGACTATACACTTTTTGGCATTTAGCTTGAGGCCATGGCTCTGGCACCAGTTGTCTGTTTCTATGAGGCCCTTTTGGAGGATGCTTGTGTCGGCTGGAGAGTCTATTATGGCACCCAGTTTGCAGTCATCTGCGAACTTGGTCAGCCACAGTCCTTCCATGTTGGCCTGTACCTCCGAGATATATATACCGAACAAGAGAGGTCCCAAGACTGAGCCTTGTGGGACACCACTTGTAACTTGTTTGGAGTCTGAAATGGCTCCAGCTATTCTAACCATGTGGGTTCTGTCCTTGAGCCAGTTTGCAACCCATCTAGTGACATAAGGGTTTATATTTAAGCTGGTGAGCTTATCTATAATGCCCAAGTGGGGTATTGTATCGAAGGCTTTTGCGAGGTCCAGGTAGGCTGTGTGGACCACCTTCCCCTTGTCAATGGCCTTGGTGACTGTTTCAAAGAAATCAACCAGGTTTAAGAGGCAGGATCTGCCCTTAACAAAGCCGAACTGGGTAGGATCCAGTGTCTGTAGGTCCCCAATATCTTTATTTATAAGGTCCATGATGATCCTTTCCATAGCTTTGCAGACCAAGCTAGTGAGACTTCCAGGATCCGTTGAGGCACCACCTTTGTGGAGAGGGACCACTGTTGCTGTACGTCACTCTTTGGGTACATATCCTGTAGTAAGGCTGAGATTGAACAGTAGTTTTAGGTTTGGGTTTAGCTCTTCTTGGAGTTCATGTAGGATGCAGCCCGGGACACCGTCTGGTCCCATTGATGCTGTGTTTCTTGCTTTGGAGAGGGCAGCTCTTACCTGAGCATCTGAGATGTCAGGGGGGGTAGCACTCTGCTGGGATAGATATTAGCCCTTTTGGTGGGGAGGGGGGGGAGTTTGCGCTGAACCTGTCAGCTAGGATGTTGGCAATGTCTGTGGGTTCGGTGTATTTATTGTCATTTTGGACTAATTCTGAGCATATCTGGGAATTCCCACCCAGGTTCCTAACATAACTAAAGAAAGCCTTGTGATTATCCTTAGTGTCCTGTGCAATTTTTCTCTCGAAGCTGGCCTTAGACGATTTTATGAGTGCCCGTAGTTTTTTGCTAATACTGATCAGAGATGCCTTCCCTTTTTGGGATTTTGCTCTGACATGTAGTAGCTTCCTCCTTCTATTGTATAGTTTGTTTATGGCTGGGGTCCACCAGACAGGACATCTGCCTTTGGAGGATTGGGTCTTGGTTTTATTTGGGATTGCATAATCCATGCATTCCTGAAGGTGTTCATAGAATGCGTTTATAAAGGATTTTGTGGTCTGGGCCGTATTATCCACAGACCCGGGGGCTTTGAAGGATTCCACCTCGGTTTTGAGGATGTGAAATTTGCTTTAGAGAAGTTTTTCACTGTGGTTTTCTGGGCATGGGGTGGGGTCAGGATGTGAATATCCAGTGAGATTAGTTTATGGTCTGATCTTACCAGTGAGGGATACACTTCTAGTCTGGAGCATAGAGTCCCCATGTTGGTGATGATCAGGTCCAGTATGTTTTCCCCTCTTGTGGGAGTGGTAACAAGTTGTTCCATAGCATTTGAATTTATAAATTCTAGGAACCTTTGGGATAGGGTGTTGGAGCTAGAGTAATGCTCCCAGTCTATGGTTGGGTAGTTGAAGTCACCCAATATAATGGTGTTTGGAGAGACCTTCATATTTTCCAGTGTTCTCAGGAAGGCCGAGTGGGGTTCCTGGGTTTGGGAGGGTGGTCTGTAGCAGGCTCTAAACTGGAAGGCAGTTTTACCCACTGTTAGTTGCACATGGATAGTCTCTGATGCTTCGTGCTGTGCCACCAACCTGGAGGTGTGGGTATCTTTGACTAATATTGATACTCCCCTCCTTTGTGGTTCGGTCCAAGTTTTGGGGCTGAAAAGCATGGTATGAGGTATAACCTGGTAGTGCTGGGGTGCTCTCGAGAGCCTTGAACCAGGTTTCTGTTACTGCACAGATATCGATGTTCTCCATGCTAAGGAGAGTTTCGAGTGTGTGCATCTTGAGGTTTAGACTTCTGGCGTTGAGTAGCATTACTCTTAGTTTCTTATCCCTTGTGATACCTATGGAGGTGGGTCTGTCTTTTGAGCCTTGCCTAAAAAAGGCACTATGGGGGTAGCAAGAGCCTTTGCCAATATCCGAAAGCCCAGGGGTGACAGGTGCAAGCCGTCCCTAGCGAAGCATTGTGGCTTGTCGAGCATGTCATCCCAGGCTGACAGGCATTGGATCCCCTTTGAATGACACCAATACTTAAGCCAATTGCTGAAATTGATAATCTTGTCTTCATACTGTGGCATCATTCTTGGTGAGGGTAAGATGCTACTCAAGGTCAGGGTCATACCAGCCTGGGCTACATGCTCAGAGAGCTCCTCTATGTCTCTTTTCATGTAGTCCAGGGAGGTACGTCTCAGGTCATTCACACCAGCATGGACAATGACTGAGTCATATTTGTACTTGCCTTGGAGTGACCTGAGTGCTTGTGTTATGTGGCGGATCCTAGCACCCAATAGGCAGCTCACCATGACCTTCTCCTTGTTCAGCCTGGTGAGCGGGACGTCAGTGTGCCTGATGATAGAGTCACCTATTACAAGTGTATCAGGTGTGTTGTTTAGCCTTAAGGGCTGTGACTGTTCGGCACACTGGCTTTGTGAGCTATGTGTTGCACGTGTTTTGTTTTGGGGTAGCGGTTGCTTGGGTGTCTGCTTTGGAGGTCTCTGCTGCTTAGGCAGATTTTTATTTAGAGCCTCCAAGTATGTTTTTGTGTGTTTATGTGTTTGGTTTGCTGTCGTGGTAGGTCTATGTGAGACTGGAATTGTAGTGAGTGTGGTTTCCTTCTCCTCCTGACTGGTTACGCCAGTACTGAGTTGAGAGAGCTTAGCCTCCAGTTTGGCTATATGGGTGCATCTCTCACATGTGTTGGAATTTGTTGGGAGGAGGAGAGGGTTGTCTGTGTACATTAGGCAGTTGTAACATTGCCTCAAGATTCCCAGGTTCACCAGCTGGACCGGAGAGGAGATTTGGACATGCTAGAATAGTATTAGGAATTCCTTTATAATTGAAAAAAAGGGCCAATAGGGAACAAGTTACTCAAGGGGAGTTTGTGAGGGTGTAGTGCTTTTAATTTTTTAGTGCTGACTTATATAATTGCTTTAGTGAGCAAGTGCTAGGCTTTAGCGTAGGAATAGGGTGTTTATTATGAGAACTAGATCAGTTCCAAGGATCAAACCCAAATAAGCGGCGCTGCTCAATGCCGCGCTATGCACAAAATCACGCAAAGCCGCGCTACAGCGGGTTTTATACAGGCGGACTTGAAAGAGCTAGAAATTGGCCCAAAACAGCCAACAGACTACCAGATTCCTGCGCTGGGACTAATAATAGTTACTTAACAATTTATAAACCATTTAAGTGATATGAAACTTATTGGATGTCACTCCCTTACCTTTTTACCTTACCTTTTTAATACAACTTTAAACTCTAAGCACAGGTCACTGTCATTTCAGAATGAAGACTTTTTTAACCTAAGTTAGTGTTGTTGTTACATTTCTGGGCTATTCTGTTCACATAGGGCACACAATACTGCATATGGGTGTCCAACTGGAGTGATTATAAAATCAGCAAGCAAAGGAGGTAGTATTGCTGGAATTGAATTCATCCTCAAGTCTTGGTGCGTGCCTTCCCAAAGAGGACCCTATTTTTTACAAAATCTCACCAAGATGATGCTGATATATAGACTGTATTTTATACAGTATATATCATGGACAGAAGTTATAGTAAAAATAGAAAAAGATATCTGGGTGCACAAGTAGCAGGATAAAAAAGTGCCCAACCCTGGTAGGTGTACTGATGCCAGGAGTAGAAAAAAAAATGTGTGGAGAATCTGCAAAACACAGAAACATCCCCACAATGGGGTTAGACCAGGCTCATGTGGAGGATGTCCCCCCTCTTGTAGGAGGTAGTAGTAGTTCACAAAAATGGGCAGAACATATACAAAAAGATTAAGAAAGAAATTAGAAGAAAGAAAAATACTTGCACAAGAAAAATTGTCAAAAGCTTCAAATGCAAATTTGTGTTCATTAATACAACAGATTCATGAAAAACATTATATAGACCATGAGACCTTGAGCCATTTGGAAAAAAGAAGTGACTTAGGAAGTGTGAAAATATAAAGAACAAAATGTAGAGATTTGTGAAAGGTATAAAAAAGAAACATGGACATGAGAAAGAAATAAGAGTTCTGATATGGTGAAATATTTACGCAAAGGAGAAAGCCAAATTCAACAATACAAAAAAAAATGCAGCTCCAAATGATATTTGAAGAGAATTACAGGCAAAGGCACCCAGATATGAAAAATTTCGCAATACAAAAAATATGATCAAAGGGAGAATATGCTGAACCGAAGGTTAGTAAAGCAGAAGTTAAAGAAATAGAAGCTGAAGTTATGGAATACCTGTGAAGTGAAGGATTTAGTGTAAAAAATCCAAGTCTGGTAATATCAAAGCATGATAGAACAATGAGCCCCCAAATTAAGGAAAAACTGGTAGAACAGGAAGCATCTGATCAGCTGCCATATGAAGAGACTTTGGAGACTTCAGTCGGAAACCAGTACAAAAATTTAGTTGGAGCAGCACAGTAAGAGAAGGAGAAGATCACTGTGACAACTCTGACGCACTCAATGTTGTAGAGCGATAGCCCAGTGGGTTCCCATATGAAAGAGCAATGGATGACACAGGATGAAACTAAAGAGACTATGTTACTAGAAGATGTTCTGAAACTTTCTGTAGAATGCCCACAGAAAATGGAGAAGAAAGAAAGAATGTACTGTTTGTTTAGAAGAAAATTATCTAAGGGAAGAGTTGCTTGATTTAATAGAGATGGATAGACATATTAAATTCAATGAAAGAAATAGATTACAGAAAATCAATAAGACCTAAAATGTTAGAAGTGTGATAAAACAAATGAACAAAGTAATCAAGACTATTAACAGAAATTCTTGTGAAGTAAATAGGATATATTACTGTGCAGCTAAATTAATAACAGATAAAGTCTTACCACAAAAACACAGAGCAATATGGGAAAGGAAGGGAAGAAATCAAAGGCCATCATTGACATATCGAACAGAGAAAACTATAAGACAAGAAGTGTCACCATTAGAAGAGTACAGAAGAGGGAACAGATCAACAAAAACACTTACATGTGATAAAAGCAACATGCACTATCAGAACAGATCAGGATCTATCATACAGTATTGCAAATAATAAACTAAAGATATCAGCACAGGCAGAACAACTTAGAAGATATGCAAATAAATATAAATGAAAAGTACAGACTAAGCAATTCACTAATGACTCAAAATGTTTTATAGAAATTTGGGAAACAAAGCAAAAGGAATAAAAAAAAAAGAAGAAGAAATAAACACATGTAGAAATATCTAACACTGTGCAACATAACAAAGATGTTGAATGGATATAAATAGTAAAAGAAACAGTAAGACTCTCCGATATACAGGATATGAAATGGGATGAAGTAACGGCTAAAGAAACTGAAATAAAATTAAGAAAAGCTCCTAATTGTAAAACCCCAGGCCCAGACGCAGTACCTAACTTTTGGCTAAAAGTGTTAACATCTTTACATGAAGATTTAGCCCTGAGTAAGAACTATTTTTACCCACATCCTGAACAGACACCAGCCTGGTTAACAACAGGAAAAATGATACTCCTCCTTAAGATTGAACTTAAAAGCTATCCTAAAAACTGTAGAAAAATAACCTTCAGATGACATGTAAACTATGCACTGAAACTGATGCTGATAGAGTTTATAATCATTTCGAAGAAAGCTCAGTCATGGCAATGGAACAAAATGGTAATAAATGAAAGTCATACTGAACAAAGGATAATTTGTTGTTAAAGTCATAACAGAGAATTGTAAAGAGGGGAAGAATCTAAGTATGGCATGGATAGACTACAAAAAAAGCATTTGACAGCATTCCATATTCATGGATAAAGGAGTGCTTACAAATGTATAAGATACATCATACACTGAGCGATTACCTTATGGTGACCATGAAACAATGGCAAACCACTCTACAGCTAAGCCATGATAAAGGACAAATTATTATACCAGGGATAAAAATTCAATGGGGGATATTCCAGGGTGACTCTGTCTTCGCTGCACTTTTGTCTTGCCCTTAATCCATTAAGAGATCTAGTTATTAGATTAGGTCATGGTTATAATTTGGCTCCCATAAAACAACAAAGTGTAAAGACTTATCTTCTTTTTGTGGATGATTTAAAACTTTACAGTTCATCAGATGATGAACCGAAAGCATAGCTGCAAGAGGTCAAAATTTCTCTGATGATGTAAGAATGTCATTTGGTCTTCACACATGTGCCAAAGCAACCTTTAAAGCAGGAAAGCTGCAGCACCAAGATGATATCAGTGTGGGATACGAATGTGATATAAAGAACTTGAGCAAGACGGAGTGTATAAATATTTGGGAATTGACAAAGGATCCACAATAAAACATGAACAAATGTGAATAAAACAGAGTAAGGAATATTTTAGAAGACTAAAATTAATACTGAAAAGGTTTACCATCATTATCCTGAATCACAGGTGGTCGAGTCATCATATGGTTGACATACTACCGCAAAGTTGGAATGCCAAATTCCAGTATACCCATCATAAATAATGAACCTTGAAACTCCCTAAAAAACAATTTTTTTTTTTTTTTAGGTTCATAGATTAATACTTGGCTAACTGCCTTTGTGGGCCATTTTAAACCTAGCCAATTACCCCATGTGAGAATCAAACCCTGCACTTTGTGTCTGCAAGGTAAACACCTTACTCATTATGCCAACCTCCCTACTGCTCTCTACCCAGGAACAAGGATTAACATGGGTCCAGAAAGGGGGGAGATTAGGCAGTCGGGCATGTCGGTGTTCGGCATTCCATCATTTGGGATGTAGGACATTGTGCAGGTGGACTTGACCTCCTTTGATTCAGGATAATGATGGTAAACCTACTGAAAAAAGCCCCAACATCTAGGAACAAAGTCCAAGCTGTAAACCAATTTGATCTTCCTGTTTTGGGGTGACTGATTGGCCCCAAAAGGTATTGGATCACTTGGAAAGGAAAACAAGAAAAACGGTTCGTGCTTATGAAATGATTTATAAAAATCAGTGTATACCAAGATTATATGTTCCCTGCTCTGAAGTAGGCATGGGCGTCCTCGAAATTGAATACATGTATAGGATCTGCAATCATAGGACTACATCTATAGCTGCTAACATAAGATCCAAACATAGTGAAAGCGTTAAAACATGAGATGAACAAGTCTAAGATGGCTTTCTTCTTAGTTTAGCAGAAGCATATCAGTGTCAGGCAGGAATGGAAATCAGATAAGAAGTAAACAAAAATCAGGCAGCAACTAAATGTGCCAAAAAAAAAAAAATATATATATATAGTGAAGGATCAGATGAGAAGGAATGTGGAAAACGCATAAATATAGTTGCAAGTATAGAAAACTCCTATAACAATCGCATGTCAATCAGGATCTGACACAGGAATGGTTAATGGAGAGGTGGATTTAAACCAAAACATGAAAGGTTAATATTTGCAGCCCAGGATACTGGACTTCATACATGTTGGTTTACAAAGTTCATTGAACATGTTGGAGAGGCAGACACATGCAGGTTTTGTAAAGCAGAACTGGAAACAGTCGAACATCTTATTGCTGGGTGTGATAAACTAATGGTGGAGGGCCTGTATACTGAACGGCATATTAATATGGCAAGACTGTTGCATTACAGTATTGAAGTAGCTGAGAAACATTGGAAACATGAGCCACAAAACATTATAAAAAATGATGAAGTTTATATCACATGGGATCACCCACTACCAACAGTTCAAAAAAATAGATGTGAGGAAACCAGATATAGTACTCCATGCAAAGAAGACAAAAGTAGCATTGATCATTGAAATTGCTACACCCAGTGATTACAGTGTCTTATATACAAAGAGACACAAAGTCATAAAATTACCAGGATTTGCAGGCAAAAATGAAGGCAATGTGGAAGAAGGATACCTAAACAGTTCCACTAGTAGTAGAAGCAATGGGTCTCATGAAGAAGAATTTACAGTCATATTTAGATATGCTACTGATAAATAGAACTATGTACCCCTTTCCTGTGGCAGGTCTTGTCCAGATACGGATTTGCTGTGTCCAGGACTGTTTGTGAGATCCTGAGCCCCCCCCCCCCACTTAACTAGGGTTAAACTATTCCTGGCGCCATAAAGTCTGTTCTTCAAATTTTCTCTTGCAACTAGCCAGCTTTTAAGTTTTAGAACTCATATCTGTTTCTTTGAGCGCAGCACTTGTTCAGACCTCATTGTAAGCACTAAATAAGTTACAAATTACTACAGCACTCAACTTTCCTCACTTGTCTAGAGGAAAACAGTTTTTAGTACTTAATAAATAAGCACCTATTCAGGCATGTCTAAAGGTCAGCTCCCAGTGTTTTCTCCTGTCTACCTGATGAATCTGGACATCTTGGGACAATGCAGCAATTGCCTCATGTACACGGACAACCCTCTCCTCCTACCACCCAACACTACGACCTGTGAGAGATGCACTTATACAGCCAAACTGGAAGCAAAGCTCTCTTCACCGAAGACTGGACTAGACAGTCAAGAGGAGAAGGTAAACACTTGCACTGCACCACACTCATCACATAGTCCCTCAAAACCTACACCAACAAAACACACACACAGAAGCACAAAACACACACCTACATTCATGGAGGCTCTCAGTAATAACCTGCCAAAACAACAGAGACCTCCAAAGCAGAAATGCAAGCAACCTCCACCCCCCAACACAACCCAAATGACACATAGCCCACATACTCAGTGTGCCCCTCAACTACAGCCCATAAGGCATAACGTACCCAACACTCTAGTCATAGGTGACTCTATAGTCAGGCACACTGATGTTCCACTCACCAGGCTAAACAAGGAAAAAGTTACTGTCAGCTGCCTGTCAGGTGCCAGGATCCGGCACATAACACACGCACTCAGGTCACTCCACAACAAGTACAAATATGACTCTGTCATTGTCCATGTTGGTGGGAATGACCTGAGGCATAGATCCCTGGACTACATGAAAAGAGACCTGGAGGAGCTTTCCGATCTTGTAGCCCAGGCAGGTATGACCCTAGCCCTGAGTAGCATCCTGCCATCACCCAGAATGATACCACAGTACAAGGACAAAATGATTGACTTTAACAATTGGCTAAGCTTCTGGTGTCATTCTAAGGGAATCCAGTATCTGTCTGCCTGGGATGACATGATCGACAGACCATGCTGCTTTGCCAGAGATGGCCTGTCGCCCTTGGGATTCCAGATACTGGCAAAAGCTCTTGCCACCCCTATAGTGCCTTTTTTAGAAAAGGTTCAAATGACAAATTCACCACCGTAACAGGTACAAGCAAGCAAAATCTGAGGGTAATGCTACTCAATGCTAGAAGTCTAAACCTCAAAATGCACTCACTCTAGGCACTCCTTAAAATGGAGAACATCGACATCTGTGCAGTGATGGAGACCTGGTTCAAGGCTCCAGAGAGCACCCCTGCATTAACAGGCTATAATTCATACCACACCTTTCGGACACCAAACCCAGACCAAAACACTAAAGGTGGAGGTGTGTCCATATTAATTAAGGATATCCATACCTCCAAGCTAGTTGCTCAGCATAATGCATCCGAAATTATCCAAGTTCAACTAACTCTGGGAAAAACCGCAATCCAGATTGTAGCTTGCTACAGACCCCCCATCATGACCCAGGATTCCCATTCCTCTTTTCTTGATACACTGGAAAATATTAAGGTACAACCCAACACTTTAATAATGGGTGATTTCAACTACCCTACCATTAACTGGGAAAACTACTCATGTACAAACTCTTTTGCTCAACGTTTTCTGGAAATCATCAATTCCAACGCCTTGGATCAACTTATCCACACCCCCACCAGGGGCAGCAATATCCTAGACCTCGTCATCACCAACATGGGTGAGCGGTGTTCCACACCAGAGGTCAGCTCCTCATTGGTCAGATCTGACCACAAGTTAATCACCCTAGACATCCCGCTCCCAATCCCCATTAGGAAAACAACCATAAAAAATTTCTCCAAAGTCAACTTCACGCTTCTTAAGACAGAAGTGGCAAACTTCACGACACCCATTCAGATGGACAAAAGAGGTATGACTGCTGAATCCTACACAAATGCACTTTATAAGCACTTACACGAGTGCATGGATCGTGCTATCCCTAACAGAACCAAGATGCTATACTCCAAAAAAAGTAATCTGGTGGTCTACTGCCATAAACAAACTCTACAATAGAAGAAAGAAACTGTTGCAAAAAAGAGTAAAATCCCACGATTGGAGGAACTCCCTGGTCAGCCTCAGTAAGAAACTGAGATCCCTCATAAAATCCTCCAAAGCTAGTTATGAAAACAAAATCATCACTGATTCTAAAGACAACCGCAAAGCATTCTATAGCTATGTCAACAATCTCAATGGCAACACTCAGATCTGCTCTGAGTTACAGCACAATGACACTACATATACAGAACCAACTGATATTACCAACATCCTGGCAGATAGGTTCAGTGCTAACTTTACCCTTCTCTCACCCCCTAAAGGGCCCATCTTTATATGGGAAGAATGCAAAGTTCCTGTAATCACGGCTGCACAGGTAAAAAACTCACTCTCCAAAGCCAGGAACACAGCATCCATGGGACCTGACATTATCCTAGGCTGCCTTCTACATGAACTACAGAATGAACTGGCACCCCACCTAAGTACCATGTTCAATCATAGCCTTACCTCAGGCTTTGTGCCCATTGAATGGTGCACCATGATAGTTATCCCACTCCACAAAGGGGGGGGGCACAACAGATCCCGGGAACTACCACCCCATTAGCCTGACGAGCCTGGTCTGCAAGGCCATGGAACGTATCATCATGGAACTCATAAACAAAGACATTGGCAATCTCCAAACTCTGGACCCCACACAGTTCGGGTTTGTAAAAGGCAGATTATGTCTCCTAAACCTGATAGACTTCTTTGAAGTAGTCACCAAAGCCATAGATGAGGGTAAGTTAGTTCACACAGCCTATCTAGATCCCGCCAAGGCATTTAACACCATCCCCCACTCTGGAATTATAGATAAACTCACTAAACTAGGTATAAATCCTTATGTCGCAAGATGGGTTGCCAACTGGCTTACTGACAGAACCCACACTGTGAAAGTAGCAGACTCCAAATCAGACTTCAGACCAGTGACAAGTGGAGTACCACAGGATTCAGTCCTGGGTCCTCTCGTGTTTGGCATCTACTTCTCTCAAGTAGAGGCTAACACCGAAGGTCTTTGGCTAACTAAATTCGTAGATGGTTGAAAACTAGGAGCCATAATTGAAACTCCTAATGATGTGAACATCCTACAAAAGGGCCTCACTGAGACAGATGCCTGGTGTCAAAGCCATGGTCTCAAGCTCAATGCCAAAAAGTGCATTGTCATCCCCTTTGGAAAAAACTCTGTATCCATGAACTACCACATAGGCAGTAGTCTGCTTAACAATAAAAGTGTGATAAGAGACCTTGGGACACAGGTGGACAGTAGTCTCTCCTTTGATAATCACATCACCACAGTGGTCAGGAAATCCTTCTACGTGGCACACCTCATCACAAAAGGTTTCTCATCCAGAAAAAAAAAGAGGTCATTGTTCCCCCTCTACTCATCACTCATTAGACCAATTATAGAGTACAACACCCCTTTTGGTATGTACCTCGCAAGACATCTACAACAACTGGAAAGGCCACAAAAATACCTCACAAAGAGGATTACTGGCCTCAAACAGATGCCTTATGCAGACCATCTCAAAAAACTGCAGCTTTACTCCATCGCATATCACCTACTCAGAGGCGATCTCTGCCTAACATACAAAGCTATGTCAAACCCAGAGCTGTTGGACATGCTCCACTTAAAGAAATCCCAATCCCTCCGAGCTACATGCTCTAGGGACCTAAACCTTGTCACCACAATAAACAGAGCATGCTGGAGGGATAGATTCCTGTCCCAGAGACTTCCCATACTCTGGAACAGACTACCTATCTATGTCAAACAGAGCTCTGCATTAGCACTCTTCAAGAAAAATCTTGATGATTGGATGGGTAATAGGAAATTCACCCCGGGGATCACTACTGTGGTTTTGCTTGACAGGGGCACAGGAAAATAATTTTCTTGGGTGGCGAAAGCCAGGGTACCTTTTTGGCTAGGCTTGTATAGGCCCTAGGGCCAATAGCCTAGTACCTACCTATGAATTGCAGGAGGAGTCAACTCTGGGCACATTGCTGGTGCTGTGAAGAGTACTTTTGGCTGATGCCAAAAAATTAAAACAATATTAATTTCATGAATTTTAATCATACTTTGATTTAGGAATGGCTCAACACTAACTGCCAGACTTCATCACAAATTGCTAAGCATGACAGGACATAAGCCCATTTTGACAGAAAGAGACCACTTATAAATAGCTAAGTGATCTGGCCCTTATCCAAAAGTGCCACTGCATATGTTTTTGTGCATTTTAATTTTAAGCACAGTCACTGCTGTCAAAATTGTAAATTGCATTAGGTTACATGGTTGTGGTAGTGACTTACATTTGTTCAGGCATTTTACATGGTACAGATAACAGAAAAGGAAAGCTGGGAAAGCTGTGTACTGTCCCTTTGTACAGTGCAACCCCACCCCAAACACGATGCCACACAGCACACATCTCTCTCACTCTGATTTTCATAAGTTATCCAGTTTGTACCTCCAGACCTTACCACACCTCAATCCTCATCCAAGTAGCTGCTTGCTTACCCATATAGTTACTACCCACACAAGATAATAATAGAATCAGAGAGCAGCACTGAATGAGGCAGTTTGTTGTGGTTGTAATTTAGAAGTAAGATTGTGTGAGGTGTTAGAAGCCTGGTAAAAACAAGGCAGATGCAAAAGTGGTACGCAATCAGTTATTCAGTTTTTAATATACTCTTGAAATCAAATTTTCAACACAAAAAAAGGAAAAGCAAATGGTAAGGTGATTTATTTTGATTTCAAGAGTGCCCTTTCATGAATAAATGACTACTCAGTTTGTCATACAGATTAATGCTGCAAAGTGGATGTGGATGTCTTTTTCTTCAGAAAAAACATATTAATACAAATCCATCTTATTCCATAAAACTGATAAACATCTTGTCCCCAGCTCTGCTATTTTAATTTTCCATTATTCTGTTGACATAAATGAGAAATTATGACAAACTTGTATGACCAACATGACATACAATTCATTCAAAACTGCTGCTTCCCCAAAAAGAAAAAGTTAATTGAGCTTCAATTCCACGCTTTTATTCTTAGTCGGATATTTATTTATTAAATTTATGTTTGTTAACAAGGTAGGCGGGCTAGGATGAGCACTCTTTTCAGCCATGACCAAGATCTGATAATGTAGTCTGGATATAATAATACAAAAATATTGCAGTAGACAAGTAACATTATTAAAAAAAAAAAAAAAAAAAACAGTAAAGTGAAAAAAATAATTATATGCAGTGGTACAAAAGTAGTATATTAACAAATCTGTTACATGTAGTATAGTTAGTCCTTACTAAAATATGTAATGTATAATAAGATATTATCACTTAGAGTAAATAAATATTACAGGAATGGTGATGGCTGGCTAATGTGTTTTTGTTTGTCTGAAGTCAAAAATATGTAAGGAAGAGGAGAAATTGCCATTTATACCAGCTGTTGTTCAGATGTAGCACAAAGCATATTAAGACTGCAAATAACAAATCAGTAAGTACGAAGGCAAAGATGGGCATACGTTTCTGTATATGTGGCGTAAAATATAAAAGAAAATGGCTAAATTATGGTAGAATCTGTTCTCTTCATTAAATGTAACATCATCCCCTACACATCTACACAAACCTCTGAATAATGCAACCTTGATAACTTGCACAGTACTGATGCTGCTGCTGAAGGGTAACTGCATTTGGAACACAGATGTGAGACTACTTGATTCAAGGTGGAAATGGCAGCTCACTTCTCAATATATATATGTATATGTATGTATGTACATACAGAAAGTTGTTTCTTTAAGAAAAAAAGAAAACAAGTCTGGTTTCCTCCACATCCTAATGCTGTGCCATTAGTGTACTAGCAATCCTCCAATTTTCCTGTTGAGGTAGTATTTATAACCGGACATGGGGTGACACCTTTCTCAGGTTTATTTTCACTGCATTATGTCTCTTGATTACTGGGACAAGTGCTGGCTCTTGCACAAACCTGAACTGGAATGAGAAAGTTACTGGAAAATGAACAAGGTGTGGATTTTTTTTAACCATCTTGGGCAATGGGACATGGATGGGGTGTGACGTTAGAGATGAATTTGTTCAATAGGGTATTTGCAGTGATTTCCACTTACAGAAAGATGTACCATTAGGAACAAGATTGTTGCATATCTGGGTATTACTTCCAAGTTTCCTGTTGTAAGAGAATAAGGCCTTATGGTCATCTTTAGCAGTAGAGTAGGTATGGTGTGGTAAATGGTGCAGTCGCTCCAGGCACTGTTTTGTCCAGGGTGCATCTTTTCAATGTAAAAAAAAAAAAAAAAGTATTTGTAGTGAAATTGCTTATGACACAGAGTCCCCAGTAAGTGCTCGCTCACCTGCAGGAACCAAAATAGACAAATGCAACTGTCACCAACCACTTCACATTTCAAACATTTATTGTAAAACGAGACTGAAAATAAAATCTGGTATAAAACCAAAATTACATAAACAGTTGTTAAGCGCTTTCACCCATAAAATGGGCTTCTTCAGAACACTCCATGAATTTTTAGGATGCCTTAAATAGCTTTTTTAGCGCCAAAATTAATTCAAATTCTTAAAGAGGTATTGCGCTATTAAGGCTTCCTAATGTAAACAGTCCATGCAAAGTATTCACTTGTTCGCACATAAATCTGGCTCAACTTTATGTTAAAATTAAAAATAAAAAACAGTTAACTTAACCTAACCATTCAACAACCTTTCACACATTAATACATCTCTATAAAAACTATTATCGCTAGATTGTAAAGCGCATACATACATCATGGTAATAGATCATCACTACAAGCTGACATAAAGAGATCATTACTATTAGTATGCTATCTCAGTCTTAGCGATACATTTTTTATATGTAAAAAACTTCTAAAAACTTTTAAAATAGCTCAAATTGATACGTAGTCCAGTGCATGTTAGCTAATATATTCAGCTCATCCTCGAGATGACAATCTGGACCTGCACAATCTGTCTATCTACATCTGCTGACGGTATATTTCAAAAAAATTGAATAAATAACTTGTCTTGTGCCATATTCACGGTGGATGTTTCAAGTATATTAATACAGAGATAATTTCCTATTTTTTGATTTTTTAAAAACTAATAGACCTTGCAAATCTTTATTCGGCTCACTGGAGATTCAAGTTGGTCATATAACTAGCTCTACTATCTCCGGAGCATAATACAATGCAATCTGTTATAGTGTAAATGCTTTAACTAATCAGATCGGTGTTAAATCAGATAACTTAAAGTGCACAGATCTGATGGATTCCTGTATCAAAAAAGTTGTAAAATGAACACAGCTTACAATTCTATACAATACCTATATAATTCAGGTTAGCTTTTATGTAAATTCAGTACAAATTGTTGGTCCATTGGAATATGTTAATGTATAATATTAATGTATATACAATAATGATACCATTCCCCTATTCCCACCTTCATTCTCCAAAATGTATTTAAGTTTTAAACAAGTATGGTGGCAATTATATTTAGATGCAACCACATTACCTGGATTAAATGACAACATTTCCCTGAAACCGATTTTATTTCATTAAATATAGATGCTCTTTCATGGTTATTATTTATGTTTTTATGTTTTTATTTTCATTTTTCATTTTTATTTTTATTTTCATTTGTATTCTTATTTTTATTTTTAATTTTATTATTAACTATAAATTAGTTTGGAAATCAGTTGGGCCCATGGTAATGAAGGTGGGGATAATAGTTTTTATAGAGATGTATTAATGTGTGAAAGGTTGTTGAATGGTTAGGTTAAGTTAACTGTTTTTTATTTTTAATTTTAACATAAAGTTGAGCCAGATTTATGTGCGAACAAGTGAATACTTTGCATGGAATGTTTACATTAGGAAGCCTTAATAGCGCAATACCTCTTTAAGAATTTGAATTAATTTTGGTGCTAAAAAGCTATTTAAGGCGTCCTAAAAATTCTTGGAGTGTTCTGAAGAAGCCCATTTTATGGGTAAAAGTGCTTAACAACTGTATGTAATTTTGGTTTTATACCAGATTTTATTTTCAGTCTCGTTTTACAATAAATGCTTGAAACGTGAAGTGGTTGGTGACAGTTGCATTTGTCTATTTTGGTTCCTGGAGGTGAGTGAGCACTTATTGGGGACTCCGTGTCATAAGCATTTTCAGTTATTTTGAGGAATTATTTGTAGTGAAATACCTTTTAAGGGAAACAGTAACCCATACATCCAAGATGCTCCTACATGCCTCTCATCTTTGTTACATCATCTTAATTCGGCACTGCCTCAAAAAAGAGCCATGTTTGGCTGTGTGGGTAGAGGGGGTTGTGCCACATGACAACAAAGACAGTGTCTTGGGATTTATCTATGGTGCCCATTGTGAGCTGAAGGATGTCCTGTTCTTTTCAATTGAAACCAGTGTGGACACATTTGGTGTATGGGGAGAGAGACTAGGGCAGAAAAATAAGTTCCCGAAGGAAGTAGGTTACTATTTATTTATTTATTTATTCATATTTGTTTACTGGGGAAGTCTGACTGGGCTTAGATAGCCCCTTTTCAGCTGAGGCCCAGGAAGAAAATCTCCAAATGCAAGAAAGAACAAAACATTACAGTGTAGTATATATGTGTGTGTGTGTGTGTGTGTGTGTGTGTGTGTGTGTATATATATATATATATATATATATATATATATATATATATATATATATATATAATGTGTGTGTATGTACAGTGACAGTTAGAATTATTTACAATTTAATATACATAATTCTTGAATATCTCACAAGATGAAAAAAACATAGATCTAAAAAATTATGAAAAAACTAGTAGATTAACATGGCATAATCAGCACATAGTCAAAAATATCACACCAGTTCTAGTACAGTTTGAGGCATATAGTTTAAATATACTGAGAGTCTGTGACCTTCACTACGTCAGCAGATAAAGTGAAAGAGGAAGGAGTAGATCTGTAAAAGTAATAAGATGATGCTGGAGATACAGTATATTAGCCTGGGGATGTACACGAGCATGTCCAATTGTCATTTAAGTGAGATAGAAGTAGATTTTTGAAAGAGATGAGATTTTCTGTTGCAAGAATTTTCTGAGGGACAGAGTTCCACTTTTTTTGATATTTGGTTTGAATAAAGGGAGTCTCCAAAGCTGTTATTTGCTTTGGTGACTTTTAGAAGGAATTCATTAGAAGATTAGGGGTCTGTTGTTAGTTTGGGTTTGTACTGAGTTTTGGAGAACTGGACATTTATTATACTGGCAAATGACTGAATGGCATATAGTAATTTGGTTTAAGGCTAAGTGATTGGGTAGCTCTAGCCATTTTAGCTGATGGAGAGCTATACAGTGATGGGTTATTTTAGGAAGATTAGTGGTGAGTTTAGCAATTTATGGTAACAAGCCTCTAGCTTCTTTAGGTCTGTTTTTCTAAGATTAGTGAGTATTAGGTTGGCATAAAGTAAGGTGGATGCTTGTCTAGAAGAGTTGGTAAGGCAAGGTTTGATTATGTAGATGGAACCTAATTTGATGTATACTTCTTAAATAATTTGACTCGGTTGAGTGTCAAAATGCAGACTTATCAATGGTGACACCTAATAGCTTAGTGTAGTTGGGTCGAATATTGTGTTATTGGAAGAGATGATTCTAAAAAGCTGATTTTGGCTGTTGATTTTCTTGGGATTATTTTGGAAAAGCATTCATTTGTTTTGTTTGGGGTTTAGTATGAGCTGAATGCTGTGAAGGTAGGATTCAATGGTAGAGAAGATTTTTGGGTGGCTTCTTGTAGCTGAAGAAGGGAAGGTGTAGAGCAGAGTAAAGTTTGTTTGTAAAGAGAGGAAATAGAAGTGGGCCTAATATGGCTCCTTGTGGACACTGACAGTGACTGGTAAAAGACAGGAGCAATCTTTTTTCCACTTCACAGCCTGTTGGCAGTTGGAGAGGTAGCTGTGGAACCAAGAGAGGGTTTCCAGAGATAAGTTGAGGGAAGCACGCTCATATAAGAGCTTTTGGTGGGACACTGTCTCAAAAGCTTTGGACATGTCAAGAAAGATAGAGGAGACATGATTCCCTTCATTTTTGAGTTGGTTTATGGTATTAGTAAAGCATAGAAGTGCAGTTGTGGTACTGTGATTGGGACGGAAGCCATGTTGAGAGTTGGCTAGCAGGTTATTTGTAAGTAGGTGGTCAAGCAGTTGAGCATGGACACATTTTTCTAAAAGTTTTGAAAGTTGTGACAGGATGGAACTTGGCCTAAAATTAGAGGGTTCTAGTGAGGACCCACCTTTATGCAGAGGGATGTATACTTCAGCTGCGTCTCCCTTGGGTCATGATTTTTTTCTCTCTGCCACAGCCGCAGTTCTTGGTTTTCTGTGTTGCATTTCATATTTACCAAGCTAGTACTAGTATAATTGCTATGTTGCTGTTGGCCTTGGATTGTACCTGCAAAGAGACATGGAATGTGCTGAATTCTGCTTTAATTTTTAATACATGTGTTTTTTAATTGCTAAAGCAGTGTAGTGTTTAGTTATGCATTACATGACAGTTAAATTACTCACTTTCAATGAAACTTCCTGGTTGGACTTGTTGGGCCTTTTGATCTATGCTTTTTGTGAAAAGTTTATTAAGGCATGTTTTCTCATCCCTGTTCAGAAAAAAAGAGGATCTTGCCCTTGGGCTGTAAATAGTCTAGCTACTCCTCTGACCTTTAGCATGGATTGCTATTCTGAGTACATAATTGCATATGTACTTAATGTCTGATAGTACCTTTAAGGGGTTTGCTTACCAGTTTGATGTTTCCTATAAAAAGTTAGAAGCTTTTTTTATTAAGGTTTATTGATATTATGTATATGAGAATGCTACCATATAGGTTTACTTTTGAATTTACTACTCTGGTGGTGGAGAACAGCCTCATGATAAATCTATCCATAAGGGGCATACTTCTTAGGAGAATAGGAGTGTGACTGAAGTATTATATAAGTTATATTTATCAATAATACTGGTAAGTAGTCAGTGCTGGTTAAATCCTGATAGAGTAGAAGTTTTTGAATGATGAGGCTTGTTTTAAATGTAAAAGTGTCTGCTAAATCAGATTTAAGCAGGAAGGTATTAACATTAAAGATGGTACAAGAAGACAAGGAAAATATTTATTTATTTGCTTATTTGTATATATTTGTTTTCTGGGATATAGCACTAAACTATATGGATCTTTTTCACACTCAGCCCAGGAGCGGTGTCTGGTTAAGTGACTTGCTCCAAGTCACACAGTTAAACACAGATACAGTCACAGAGATAAAGAATATTATCTCCCTGGTTCAAAAAAAACCCAGTTTAATCTAAGGAATTAAACCTTAACAAAATCTAGGAATTTCTGTGCACATTTGTATAACTTTACTACTTGTTAAGTGGGTAGTTAAAGTATCCCATAAGTGCATTTGGTTTAATGGAGAACTTTGCAATCTAAGATCATCTATAAACTCCAAAAGGGACATGGATGAGGACTTGTAGTTGGCAATGATGTGGTAACTGAAAGAGAGACATAGAGAAGTCAATTAGTTTTAAGCTGGTAAGAAATTTGATTTGATGCAAGGTGATGGAATTCCTAATAAATATGGATCGATTTCCAAAGCTCCCAGTGGATCTGAATGAATGGTAGGTGCTGTATCCAGGCATAGGAGGAGTACTACCACTACCCTGGGGCCATATTTCAGTGATGACACAAATGTAAATGTCGTTTAGGGTATGGAAGACTTGAGGCTCAGACATTTTAAACTTATAATAGCGCGTGGAATTACCTGGATATTATTTATACTGGAATTTGCTACGAGTGTATTCCAAGACTTGAACTTTGTCTACATAAGGCCACTATGGGGGAGTTTTAATCAGCATATGAAAGCCATAAGATGATGGGTGCAGGCCAAGGTTTACCTTTGAAAGGTTGAAAGCCAAGTACATTTTCAAGTTTCCGGATAGGCAAAAAAAATGCATCGAATGTGCAATGAGCGAATGCACATTGACATTCGCACATTGCAGATTCGGCATTTTGGGTGTGGAGTGCACTATAGTGGGGATCGGGAAATGGATCCTTTCCCCACTGTAGTGTGACCTCGGAGTTAAAATATTAATGTAGGGGGATGTGGGGGTGCAGGGGGGTTGCCCTCTGCATTACATTGTGTTTTTGATATCTGAGTTCGTAACTCAGCAAATCTGCTCTTTGATTTGCTGACTTTTGAACTTCCATGATGTTTGCCAAGTAGGAATCGGCTTTTCGGTTCGCCCAACTGGCTGTTCGCAAAACTATTTTCAACCTTTCAAAGGTAAACCACAGGCCAACCTTAGCAAAGCAGGAAGGCCTGATGATCTTGTCCTGATTGAGCAGATACACATTAGCTCCCCATAGAAAAACACTAGTTAACTATCCAGTCATAGGTAAATCTATTGCCTTTGAATTTAAGCATCATTCTTGATGAGGGAAGAAAACTATTCAACACTAATGACTTGTCTTCTTGAGAGACAAAAGGGGAGAGGTCAGTTGTCTGTCTGCCTGTCTGTCTCTTTCTCTCTCTGTGCATCTCCATTAGGGTACATTGCCAATGGACATTCAGCCCAGGGAACCACAAGGCCTTATTCATATTGGGGTGATGATAGGTAATGAAGGCCCTTGAAATGTCTGTAATCCTAGCAGCAGAGAGATGGCTTCCTGTTATCTTCTCATTATCTTGTCTAGTGAATGCAGTGTCAGTGTGTTTAACAATAGAATCATCAATAACAAGGAACTTTCAATTCATTTCAGGCCTATGTGATCTTAGGAGTACAGGTTTGCAGTACTTTTTTCGTCTTCCATGGGACTTTCCCAATGGATTCCCTTCCTGTGCCCGTTGCATCATTTGTTGGGTCAAAAGTCCTACAGCCCATTTCTTCCTGTTTGGGGTGGAATATCAGTGAATTCATTCTGCTGGAAGCCTAGAGTCAGTCATTATGGAATGAGCTGGATTCAAGCCCCATGGAGGACTCCACATCCATCTATTCACTCCTTAGTAGGTAATTTGGAGATTTGTGATGGTTGCGGTTTTGTAGACATGTGAGTGTTCTTACTTCCCTGACTCAATGGCACCTGTACTTCTTTAAAAGCATGAGACTTCCCAGACTTGCAAAGCCAATCACCCCCCCCCCCCACTACTAATGGCAGGCCTAGCCAACTTCATCACCCCAGGGTGGGTGAACAGTCATTGGCCAATCAAGTCTGTTCACCCCAGCCCAAACTCTCTATCACCTTTACTTCTAGTTGAACAGGGGTCACCAGAGTCACAGTGAGGGCTTCATTCTCTCTGCCATGGGGCCTGACTATGCTTACAGTCTTGCTGATTTACAGTAAAGTTGTGTGACTGTGTAGGCATGAGCAAAGATACTAGCTGGTACCTAGGTGGCTGTGATTTGTAAAGTAGGTGCCTGGCAGGCTTAAGCAGCAACTCTTTTAGCACTTTAGCATATGCTGGTTTGATGTTATGTCACAGTTTCTGACAGTTGGTGGAATAGGGAGAGAGTGCCACCAGTCTGAGTAAATGATTGCATCCCCCACAGATATAACTTGAGTATTCTAGGTACAGGGTTTAGTAGTAAACGAGTCAGTTATGACACTGCCTCAATATTTCAGTTGCTAACAGACTAGATGAGAGTTGAGCGGGCTGGGACTCCATGACGACTGGAGTTAAATCAAAGTGAAATATTTAGAGAAATGTGTAACAAGAAAACAGGCCCAATAGAATAGGCAGGAAATATATATAAACAGCAAAAATACCTAACAACCAAGGCGGTGCTGCTTAGAATGACTAACTGAAAAAATCTTGTAACAGTAATACTGAGCAGGTTGGATCAGCTGTTTTATTGTAAAACTCAACTTATGCAGCTAATGATAGTTTTCATATTTGATGGGAGTTTGGCTAAAGTGCTGAGAATCAGGAATAGTTTAAAGCAACAGAGATAGTTACGAGAGTATGTAAGCCAAACAGTACACAGAAAAAGAAATGGAAACAGCTGAGCAAAATCTGCTAAAAACTAAAGTGGTAAACAAGGGACTGTTGGGATAGCCATACAGAAAAGTACAGCTAGAACTAGCTAAGAAATAGAAATATAGGAACAATACTAAGCAAGTGGTCACCGGAATCATAAAATACCTAGTCATATACATCTTACTTGATTAAAATGTTTTCACTACCCTTTACAAGCACTTAATAGTGTTCACCTCCAAAACTGACCAAAGCCGTTCATGATAATCAGATGGGTAGACACAAATTTGCACCAGGGTTATCAAGACTAATATTAGAGACAGACAAAGGAGTACTTTGCATGGTCTGTGGTGGTGACTTATTCCATAGGCTGAAAATACATTGAGTTAGGAAACTATCCCTCCAGTGAGCCTTATGGCTCTTAAAGCAATATACATGTTACCTCAAAGAAGGCTGCCAAGTGTTAGGACAGTTATATTATTCATTTGTGATAAATTAAAAGCCTTAAGGCATTCAGCTTTCTCAGTAAAAATATCAGGAGCCTTTCTAGTTGATCAATATGCTCAAATTCAGTCACATACACACTGCCTGGTCAGAGACAGGGATCATTTACCATGTGGTCCTTCTTTCACCAACAGCAAAACACTAGCACTAATCACAAGATGGCTCCAAAGAATCAGTTTTCATGTTTTCCAGTAATCAGTGATCTTTAAAGATCAAGTTTAAAATGATGAACAGATGTTATATAAACACTTGCCATTCTGCCAATTGCATCTTTGTGGTTTCGATCACTCAGTTATTGCAAATGTAAATCTTTTTTGGGAAGCTTTTTAACAAAAAAAAAAGTTTTAAAAATCCCACAAATATGGAAAAGTGAAGCATCACATTCTCTCCAGGTGGACATTCAGATCACGTTGATGCCTTTTGGTAGCCAATAAAAAGTAACTGAGCTTTCTCTTAGTTGTTGGAAACATCAGTGTCCCCCCCCCCCCAAAAAAAAATGTGAAATTGCAGAGACCTGGAGAGTTTTTAACAACTTTTCAGTAATTAGTTATTTGCCAAACTGATAATTAAATTAACAGTCTAGTAGATTAATTGCTTACAAATGTGCTGTACATTTCAATTAAGAAAATTAACGCATGCTCCCACAATGATGTCAGTACGTCCTGACAGACGTATTAATTGAATGTAAGGCCATCAGCATCCAGGCTGCAGTGTCTGGTATTCATGTTTTTTAAAGTTAATTTTTTTGCTGAAAAGCTTCCCACAAAGATTTACTTTTGCAATAATGCAGTGAATGCACCCAGAAAGATGTGAAGGACATAACAGTAAGTGTTTTTATAACTTCCGTTCACTTTAAACTTGATCTTTAAGAAGTATAGGAAATAATGTCCCTCTGCTTCTTCTCTTACCAGGAACAAAACAAAAGCACCAAGACGATTCCTGAGAAGTCTTTTGTAGGTAACCATTGACTAACAGCCTTATCCCAAATGCTGCAGATTTTAAAAGTAACATACAGTAGTAAATAGGGGTTATTACTCTAGGTACTTTATTGTGCACCAAGTGGTGAGAAAGATATAAAAGAGAGGGTAACTGAAGCTTTAGCAGTCTAAGCGGAGGGCCTTTTCAGTCTGAACTTCTAGTGCTCAGTAGTATGAGCAGATGAGAGGAGGCTGAGAGGAGCTTCCAAAGGAAGACTGAGCTACCGTGTTTAATGGCACAACAGGGTCAGGTGGCTTGGTCAGAAGAATAACAGCACAGCAGCAACAGCTGCACATATCAGTGGCAACTCCCAAAGATTACATTTTTCCTATTCTTTTTACCTTCAATAATAAATGCTACTTCTCAGCTCCTTCCACAAATCATCTTAGCTTAATCCCTTTGCAGTCAGTAAATGGAAAACAAATCTTTGCCAATTGTCCCTAACCAATAACATTACAATTCCAAGAAAAAAAAATCTTTAAACCCAAACAAACTGCAATATAAAGACCAAAAGAATGCAATCAATGCAAGTGTTGTTGTTTGTCTTTCGGTTTTTCCTGGTTAGGGGTCGCAACAGCGGAAATCTGGTCCGCTAACAATTGGCAGTAGATTTTCACAAATGCCGAGGTGCCAACTCGACGTCCAACCTTCAACGAAGGCACGCTCATTTATGCATGTCTTCCGAATGCCGCCCAACTGCGGGGAGGACATGCAGGAGCGGCCCTAGGTCAACTGGTGCCCTAGGCAAAAGGGCTCCACGGTGCCCCCCAACTCATCACCTGGTGCCCCCATCCTGGTCTACTTACACCAAATAAATACTGGAAAAGTGCCCCTGCTAGACCGGCGCCCTAGGAGGCTGCCTAGTTGGCCTATGCCTAAGGCCGGCCATGAGGACATGCAGACTCCACACAGAAGGCACTTCCTGCACTCCAGCCGAGAATCGAATGGGAGAACCTCTTGCTGTGAGGCAACAATGCTACCGCTGCACCACCGCGGCATGTTACAATCAATGCAAGTGTGAAAACCTTAAATGAAGTATTCCAAAACATTTACACAAAAACAGTGGTCACAGATCAATGGCAGCTCCCAAAGATTAAACCATCAGCCAACAGTTTAAACGGCTAAGACTGAACTGCTTAGACAACCACGTGAAAATGCAACAGCGGCAACTGCTACTGCCAATAGGTACAACAGTTCAGAAATGCTACTGCAGAGCCAGGACAGCACAACAATGCAAAGCGGACAGGAAAATAAGATGATGGCTATAAAACCAACAGAAACAGTGAAACAATAAAGAGCTTAACCTGGTACTGGCTATTGTGTGAGGTACACTGATGGAAGCAAAACAATATTTCACCTGGTCACCTGGATTTCTCCACAGTGGCAAAAAAAAATAAGTTTTTTTCTTCTTCGGGTTGTTCTGTTTGTGCTCTTGACATAAATGTACTCTGAAATATTTAAATTTAAGAAAATCTAGAGAAAGTACCTATATTCTTTTTCTTTCCCCAGTGACCGACTGTCATTTTTTGTCATCTCCTAAACAGATTTGTATAATTCACTTTCACTACAGACAAGGACATTGTTCTGCAGATTGGCAAAACAGTTTTATCTAAATTTAAATGATCTCCTCCTTATTTATTCGCTTTTGTTGTCCGGTGTCCAGTATTTCTTCAGCTGGATATCCACCCATCTTTGATAAAAGGCCTGGCTTCTCTCAACACACAGTACAGTAGATGTCCCTCTCTTCACTGTTGCAGTATTCGACAGAGAAGGGATGTCCCATCCAGGGCTGTCCAATCCTTGGCCAGTATGCAAAAGCCTAAAAAAGATCTTGTATGCACTGCACGTCACATTTATGCTCCCCCACACATTACATAGGGCATAAAAGGGACGTGTGCATGCAACTACCTAGAACTGAACTACCCCAGAATTGAACAGCCACAATAGGCCAAAGGAGTCATGCACATCCAGAAGGAAAAAATGGAGAACAAACAAGAGGGGGTTTGGAGGGAGGAAGCAAATACTGCAACAGTGAAGAGAATGGCATCTACTGTTATGGTAATATTTTACACAACTGAACAATGTCCTTCTATATCACTGTTACAGTATCCTTCAGGGAAGGGAGACTAAAAAAGCTCAAGAAACAGAATGGGCGGTGGAAGGCAGAGAAGAGCCCTCAACAAACCCACATAAAATGGTTTCAGCAAAACCTGCTGTGGCCCTAGAAATCATACCCAACTTATATTGCTTAGTAAAGGTATGCACTGAATGCCAAATAGCAGTTTCAAGGATGGAATTGGTGTCCAACGCCTTGAGGAAGGCACCAGAAGAGGCAATAACCCTAGTGGAATGAGCTCTAACAGAAGTAGACAGAGATTTGCCATGAAAAGAACAACAAAAAGAGAAAGCCAAACCCAAAGACTTGGCATGAAAGGAAACAAAAAGCTCATCGGACTTGCAAATAGTTCATAGGTTCATAGGTTCATAGGTTCATACTAGGCTATCTGCCCAAGGGCATTTATAAGCCTAGCCCATAGTTATGTGGCTTTCGCCACCCCTTTAGTTTGAATAAAAACTATGCCTATCATTTTTCTGTGCCTCTGTCAAGCAGTGACACTGAAGTAATCCCTGGGGTATATCTGCGATCTCCCATCCATTGTTCAAGATTCCTCTTGAACAAGGCCAGCGAGGTGCTCTGCCTCACATGTACCGGGATTTTGTTCCACAGCAAAGGGAGTCTCTGGGTGATGAATCTGTCCCTCCAGCACGTTCTATTTATAACCGTGTCAAGGTTTAAGTCTCCCGCCCTTGTGGTTCTGAGGGATCTAGATTTTTTGAGGTGAAGCATATTCATCAAATCTGGGTTTGACATGGCCTTATATGTCAGGCACAGGTCACCTCTGAGCAAGCGGTATGAGACTGAATAGAGCTGGAGTTCTTTCAGTCGGGCAGCATAAGACATATTTTTGAGACCCTTTATCCTTTTGGTGAGGAACTTTTGGGGCCTTTCAAGCTGCAGCAGGTGTCTGGTCAGATACATTCGAACGGGCATTGTACTCAATCATAGGTCTAATGAGTGATGAGTACAGGGGGACGATGACCTCCCTTGATCTAGATGTGAATCCCTTCATGATCAGGTGGGCGATATAGAAGGTTTTCCTAACTACTTTAGCAACATGAGTGTCAAAGCGAAGGCTACTGTCAACTTGGGTCCCCGGATCCCTGATGACTTTTTCTGTGCTCAGTGGATTGCCACCTATATGGTAGCTAGGGGTAACCTTGTTTTTCCCAAAGGGTATGACTATGCATTTTTTGGCGTTTAACTTCAGGCCATGGCTCTGGCACCAGTTATCCGTTTCTGTGAGGCCCTTCTGGAGGATATGTGTGTCAGATGTGTTTTCGACTATGGCGCCCAGTTTGCAGTCATCTGCAAACTTTGTCAGCCATAACCCTCCTGTGTTTGCTTGTACTTCAGAAAAGTAGATGCCGAACAAGAGTGGACCCAGGACTGAGCCCGGTGGGACACCACTTGTGACAGGCTTTGAGTCTGACATGGCTCCAGCAACTCTGACCCTGTGGGTTCTGTCACTTAGCCAGTTTGCAACCCATCTTGTGATGTATGGGTTTACATTCAAGCTGATGAGTTTTTCGATGATACCTGAGTGGGGTATTGTGTCGAAGGCCTTTGCCAGGTCGAGGTAGGCTGTCTGGACTGCCTTTCCCTCATCAATGGCCTTGGTGACTGTCTCGAAAAAGTCAACCAAGTTTAAGAGGCAGGATCTGCCTTTGACAAAGCCAAACTGGGTTGGATCCAAAGTCTGCAAGTTCCCTATGTCTTTATTTATGAGTTCCATTATGATCCTCTCCATGGCTTTGCAGATAAGGCTTGTCAAGCTAATGGGGCGGTAATTTCCAGGGTCTGTGGAGGCACCGCCCTTATGAAGTGGGACCACAGTCGCCGTGCGCCACTCCTTGGGTACGTATCCTGAACTAATAAGACAAAAAAGAAACCGTAGAGCAAAACAATGAAGGGGATTCAGTCGTACCAACTGTGCTGACAAATCCCATAAGCCAACAAGTGTCAATCCAGACAACAAGAAAATCCAAAGTCCTTCGAAGAGTAAAAACCAGGTTTATTCTGACATGACAAGGTTAGCGCTTTCACTGAAATAGCTTCATCAGACCTTATTACAAATCAATCACTAAAACATGTAGTATAAATATACAAAAAGGCGCCAAAAATGACAAGCACTCCTTAAAGAGATATAAACCTATACTAAAATCAATACTGAGATTCAACTTGAAAGCTGCATTTAATCTACGTAAAAAATCTCTAAACATGTATAAAAACATACATAAAAATAAAAGTATATAAAGAGCATGTACTGAAGAAGTTCATTTATAGTGTCGCAGCCTTCTGGACTTCAATAATGGACGTATAGGGACTTTGCCATTGAGTCCAGGTGGAACATCAGCCCTAAATTTAATTATCCAGTTGATCTCTCGAACTTCTGTGTGATTCTCAGTGTCACCCCTCCTATGTGTTCTGGAGATCTGTTCTAAAATCCTAAATTTAAACCAATGATGTGAACCACACTCTTTGGTGTGTTTGGCAAGTGCATTATAAAGATGACCCTTCCTGGTGTGGTAAACATGTTCACGAATCCTATCTCTGAGTACCCGATTCATTTTGCCTACGTAGTAGGCTGGACATGCTGCACAAGATGCTAAGTATACCACATCCTTAGACATGCAGCTGCCCCTAACACGGATGGTGAAAACACCAGATCCATAAGGATACATAAAAGTAGGATCGGTGAGAATATAGGAACAAAAGTTACAGCTATGACAGGGTACCATGTAAGGTCCCTGTGTGGACGATCGAAGGGAGTATGCTCTAGGGTAACATAGCAAATTCTTAAGGTTCTTCTTGTTGCGGTATACAAATCTAGGTCTGTCTCCAGTGATTTCCTTGATGGTGGAGTCCACTGACAATACATGCCAGTGCTTGATAAAGACCTCTTTGATAGTACCAATGTCTCTAGTGTAATAAATGGGAAACATAACATTATTATTAAGTGATGAAGAAATATCCTGGGTGTGCTGTTCATTACTACCAGCTGTATAGACCCTAGAGGCCCCTTCAGAGAAATAGGGCATAGCTCTGCTGTCCCTAAGGTTGATGATATCATCCATCCCCTTATTAAGATCTGAAGCACTATAGCCACGCTCTTTGAGTCTCTTTCCTAGGTCCTCAAGTCCTGCTCTAAAATTGGAGCCACATGGTATGTATCTAGATGTACGCATGGATTGTCCACGGACTATATTGCCGTAGACAAAACCAGGATGCATGCTGGAACGGTGTAGCAAGGTGTTTCTATAACAAGATTTGCGGTATAAACCTGTGTTGACAATCCCTCCAGGTAATTTCTCCACAAACACATCCAAAAAAGGGATGCTAGTACATGACCATTCCATTGTAAAATTCAAGAACCCCAGGGAGGTGTTAACCTGTCTAAAAAAATCTTCCAGCTGTGTAGGTGTACCTCTCCAGACCAGAAAAAGATCGTCCACAAAACGCCTGTAAAAAGGTACAAATTCTCTGTACAACTCATTCTGAAAGAGATACTGGTGTTCCCATTCAGCCATAACTAGGTTGGCGTAGCTATTGGCACAAGAGGTGCCCATAGCTACGCCATCCCGCTGTAGAAATATTTGTTCTTGAAAACAAAAAATGTTGGATTCCAAAACAATCCCTAATAATAAAAGAACCAGATCAATGTCTAACTCTGATGTCAAATCAGATCTCCTTAAATAAGTGCCAATCATCTCAAGACCCTTCACATTGGGTATAACAGTAAATAAAGACTGAACATCCATTGTTACCCAAAGTAAATCATCTACACATGTACAGGAATTCACATACTGATAGAGATCCAACAGGAACTGTTTAGTATCTCTAAGGATGAAGCTGTTGGCTTCAACCAATGGTCTTAACTGAGCCTCAACAAAAATGGAGAGGGGTTCAGTGGACCACCCTCTGCCTGCAACTATCGGCCTCATAGGTGGTACAACTGGGTCCTTGTGAACTTTTGGGAGGCCTTGGATCATCGGTAACAATGGATGTACTACATACAAAAATTCAAACAACGGTTGATCTATGACCTCATTCGTGAGTAAACTGGTGAGAGTAGATTGTACTCTGTTAATAATAGTGTCTACTCTAGTCTCAGAAATAGGTTCATAGAACCTCTCATCAGCCAACATGTGTATCATATCAAGTTGGTATCTAACTGCGTCAAAGACAACAATCCCTCCCCCTTTATCCGCGGGACGAATCACAATGTCACAATTGTTACGCAGGGAATTTAAGGCTTCTCGTTGTTTGAAACTAAGATTGTACCTGTACTTATTGCCTGGGGTATGTCTCCCATCCATCCTGTAAAGGTCGTCTTCTACTAGTTTGCTGTAAGCAGCAACTAGTGGATGTATAGGTGGTATAAACGTGCTCGGTTTCTTAAAAGCAGCGTTATACACTGAGGGAACTGACTCCTTGAAAAAAATCTTGAGAGACAAATTCCTAATGAACAGTTTAAAATCCTTCAATGTTTCCTCATACCTACTGTGCATTGTAGGAATAAATGTAAGGCCTTTAGAAAGTACTTGCAATTCATAACAGTTCAGCTCATAACTAGATAAATTAAATACTAAGTCTGTTTCTTCCCTTCCCACATTTTCTTGATACTCCGGTTGGAAGATTTGTCCGGAGATAATTTCCGTTTGTGGCGCCCCCTGCTGTTGGAACGCGCCCTCACCTCGCTGGTGTATGTCTTTATAGGAAAAGGGAGTCTGTTGTTAAAAGACTGTGTGGAACTCAAAGCAGATAATACATTAACATTCCCAGTGTTGGAAGTCTCACCAACCCTGCCCACTGTCGAATTAATGACTTTCCTCCGAACAACAGGTTCGGAGAGTGAGGTCTGTGTCCTCTCATTAATGTCTAGCTGTACACTCACAGTATCACTATCAGGGGTAATGTTGTCCCTCAAATCAGTGTTCAGAGTGGCATTCGTAGAGTCATTGGTAACTACAATATCGGAGACAACTGAACTAGCATTCTCTGAACACACAACATGATCCACATCTATATCATTCACTAAAACAGTGTCAATAACAGGTCTTTTAAAAGTCTCAGTAGCAACAACAGCACGGCTATTACTAACATTCACATTATTCCTAGGCCAGGTGAAGATATGGCCCATTCTAAAGTCGGAGCTGTCCCTCTGGAGTTTCGCTCTTTTCTGGTTGAAAAGGCGTCGCTCATATTGTGAAACATTATCTAACATAAGGTTGAAAGCATTGTCTACTGCAAAAGCAGGATACTTAGCATAAATAGTCAATTGGCAGTTCTTAATCTCTTCCCTAAGTGCTTCTTCAATCGGAAGAAAGAAATTGTTCATCAACCTCATATAATTGAGGCTTACCTCAATGTTCAACTGCTGCCAGTCAAACAGCAGTTCTGGATATAGGGTGCCCGTGGTCGGCATCTTGAGCACCCTAAGTCCTCTTGGTATGAGCCGACGCTGAATGCAGACCTCAAAGTGCTGCCTTTGCGTCTGCATACGTTTGAGTCTAAACAGATCCAGTTCTAATTTCTCTGTTGCTGAACGCAGACCTTCACGGTCAAAGTCCAAACTGCTAGAAGTATCTAAATTGTCCTCTTGCACACCAAACGTCGCTAGCGGATTCCTCTCGGCTCTCAAACAGTCTACCAAGCGGTCAGAGACCGGTCGTGACATCACAGGAACTTCCTGGTTGTTATGTAAAGTATACGGTAACTCTATTTGTGGTTGTTCCCCTCCAATCATGCCTCCAATCGGACTGAAAAAGCTTAAAACGGTATCCAAATGACAAAAAGACCTATTGGAGTAAATGCTCAACGGTAAACAGCAAGAAATGAACTAATAAGACAAAAAAGAAACCGTAGAGCAAAACAATGAAGGGGATTCAGTCGTACCAACTGTGCTGACAAATCCCATAAGCCAACAAGTGTCAATCCAGACAACAAGAAAATCCAAAGTCCTTCGAAGAGTAAAAACCAGGTTTATTCTGACATGACAAGGTTAGCGCTTTCGCTGAAATAGCTTCATCAGACCTTATTACAAATCAATCACTAAAACATGTAGTTTAAATATACAAAAAGGCACCAAAAATGACAAGCACTCCTTAAAGAGATATAAACCTATACTAAAATCAATACTGAGATTCAACTTGAAAGCTGCATTTAATCTACGTAAAAAATCTCTAGACATGTATAAAAACATACATAAAAATAAAAGTATATAAAGAGCATGTACTGAAGAAGTTCATTTATAGTGTCGCAGCCTTCTGGACTTCAATAATGGACGTATAGGGACTTTGCCATTGAGTCCAGGTGGAACATCAGCCCTAAATTTAATTATCCAGTTGATCTCTCGAACTTCTGTGTGATTCTCAGTGTCACCCCTCCTATGTGTTCTGTAGATCTGTTCTAAAATCCTAAATTTAAACCAATGATGTGAACCACACTCTTTGGTGTGTTTGGCAAGTGCATTATAAAGATGACCCTTCCTGGTGTGGTAAACATGTTCACGAATCCTATCTCTGAGTACCCGATTCGTTTTGCCTACGTAGTAGGCTGGACATGCTGCACAAGATGCTAAGTATACCACATCCTTAGATGTTTAATTCCTCGTTGAGTTCATGAAGCACACAGCCGGGGACACCATCCGGTCCCATGGATGCTGTGTTTTTTGCCTTAGTGAGGGCAGTTCTCACCTGGGCGTTGGAGATGTTTGGGGGGCTACAATCCTCTGGAATAGATATCTCTCCTTTTGGGGAGAAGTTTGCACTGAACCTGTCAGCCAGTATGTTAGCAATGTGTGTAGGTTCAGTAATTTTCACATCATTTTGAACTAATTCTGAGCATATCTGGGAGTTTCCTCCTAGGTTTCTAACATAGCTAAAGAAGGCCTTATGATTGTCTTTAGAGTCCTTGGCGATTTTTCTCTCAAAATTTGCCTTGGATGATTTTATGAGAGCTCTTAGTTTTTTACTTATAATGATCAAAGGTGTCTTACCCTTCAAGGATTTTGCTTTATCTTGTAGTAGCTTCCTCCTTTTGTTGTAGAGCTTGTTTATGGCTGGGGTCCACCAGACTGGATGCTTGCCTTTGGTACAGAGAGTCTTAGTTTTGTTTGGGATTGCCTGATCCATGCAGTCCTGTAGGTGCTGGTAGAAGGCATTTGTAAGTGATTCAGCGGTTTGAGTAATGTTTACCACTGGCTCAGGGGCCTTAAAGGAGACCACACTAGTTTTTAGAAGTGTGAAATCGGCTTTTGAGAAGTTTTTCACTGTGGTCTTTTTTGTTTCAGGTGGGGGCGGGATGAGGACCTCCAGCGAGATTAGTTTATGATCTGATCTCACCAGTGAGGGGTATACTTCCGGTGTTGAACATTTTGATCCCATGTTCGTGATGATGAGATCAAGTATGTTTTCTCCTCTTGTGGGGATGGTGACTAGTTGTTCCATGGCATTTGAGTTTATGAACTCCAGGAATCTTTGGGTTAGAGTGTTCGGGCTTGAGTAGTGTTCCCAGTCTATATTAGGGAAGTTGAAGTCACCTAGTATGATGGTGTTTGGAGATACATTTATCCCCTCCAATGTTTTCAGGAAGGCCATGTGAGGTTCCTGAGTTTGAGAGGGTGGCCTGTAACATGCTACAAATTGCAGAGCAGTCTTGCCTATGGTTAATTGCACCTGGATGGTCTCCGATGCATCGTGCGTTGCCACCAACCTTGAGGTGTGGGTGTCCTTTATGAATATGGACACCCCCCTCTTTTCTTGGTGTTGTCCGGATTTTGGGGCCGGAACGCATGATATGAGGTGAAACCTGTTAGTGCTGGGGTGCTCTCAGGAGCCTTGAACCAGGTTTCTGTCACAGCACAGACATCGATGTTCTCCATATTGAGAAGGGCCTCGAGTGCGTGCATCTTGAGATTGAGACTTCTGGCATTGAGCAGCATTACCCTTAGTTTTTTTCCTTTTTGGTGTTCTAGGGTGGTAGGTTTAGAATTTGAGCCTTGCCTAAAAAAGGCACTATGGGGTTGGCAAGAGCCTTTGCCAATATCCGGAAGCCCAGGGGTGACAGGTGCAAGCCGTTTCTTGCGAAGCAGCGTGGCTTGTCCAGCATGTCATCCCAGGCAGACAGACATTGGATCCCCTTTGAATGACACCATAATTTAAGCCAATTATTAAAGTTGATCATCTTATCACTCTATTGTGGCATCATTCTAGGTGAAGGCAGGATACTGCTCAAGGTCAGGGTCATACCTGCCTGGGCTACATAATCAGAGAGCTCCTCGATGTCCCTTTTCATGTAGTCCAAGGAGGTACGTCTCAGGTCGTTGACACCAGCGTGGACAATGACTGAGTCGTACTTGTACCTGCTGTTGAGAGACCTGAGTGCTTGCGTTATGTGGCGGATTCTAGCGCCCGACAGGCAGCTTACTGTGACCTTCTCCTTACTCAGTCTGGTGAGCGGGACGTCAGTGTGTCTGACTATGGAATCACCAATGACAAGTGTGTCTGGCATTTTGTTTGGCCTTAAGGGCTGTGACTGTTTGACACTCTCACTGTGTGGTCTATGTGTTGCATGTGTTGGGTCGTGAGGTGGTAGTTGTTTGGGTGTCTGCTTTGGTGGCCTCTGCTGTTTTGGTAAATTTTTGATCAGAGCCTCCGAGTATGTCTTTGTGTGAGTATGTGTATGATTTGAAGTTGTGATGGTACCATGTTTGACTGGGTATGTATTGTGTGTGGTTACCTTCTCCTCCTGTCTGGTCTTGCTAGTCCTATGTTGAGAGAGCTCAGCCTCCAGTTTGGCCGTATAGTTGCATCTCTCGCATGTATTTGTGTTTTGTGGGAGAAGGAGAGGATTGTCTGTGTACATGAGGCAATTGTAACATTGCCTCAATATTCCCAGGTTCACCAGTTGAGCTGGAAAGGACACTAGCAACTGATCCCTCGACATACTAGAAGTAGTAGATAAAGAGACTTTCAAAGGACTCCGGGGGAAGTGGGTTTTAGGCTGGTGGGGTACTATCTATAATAAGAGTGCTTTATCAAGGTGCAAGTACTGTAGGAGTAAGTGCTAGGCTTTACAGATAGAGAATAGTCTACTTGGGAATCAAGTAGAGATGAACTTTTCAGTTATAGGATATGCTGGTTAGATCAGCAGTACAGCTCGAGGAAGGTAGTTCTAAGGGAAAATTTGAAGAGTGGAATTTAGATGTCCCGAATAGTTTAACCTTGTTTAACCGCCGCTGCTCTTGTGTGCAACAGTGGCAACTCGGCGCTAACGCGTTTAGAGTGTTTTATAGCAGGGGCTGAAGGGAGCTAGGAATTGGCCCAAAACGACCAATGGACTACTAGTTTCTGGCTGAAACTTCACCAAATCGGACAAAAGGCGCTCAGTGCTTCCCACTCCCACTGGTAAGCAAAGAAACTTCCCTCCTTCCTAATAAGGCAATGGATCAGTAACAGGAACTAAAAACAAAGCCCAGGGATCAGCAACTCTGAAACTGGACTACTCTAGTTCAGTAAGGCGGGAAAACAAGAGATTTTTTTGTTTTATTACAGAGATAAGGAAAAAACAGACAGTAAATGCTATAAATGCTGTAAATCGGCTAGCGCACTTTAGTGTGTAGCCTACAGAAACAATTTGCAACAATTAGTAACTTAAAGTGCAATAAACAGTGTAAAATGCAGAAATCACTTAAAGTAGCAGTAAAACAGGTGAAATGCAGTCGCTAGCTTAATAACAGTGGGAAAGCCACAAAAAATACTTATGTCTGGTAGAAAGTCACTCTTTTAGCTCTCTGCTGCTTGGATCACTCTGCAGGCCACCACGAGGATCTGTGCTGAGTTGGTACAAGCTGGAAAACGCGTGTTTAGCGTGTTTTATAGCAGGGGGCTGAAAGGAGCTAGGAATTGGCCCAAAACGACCAATGGACTACTAGTTTCTGGCTGAAACTTCACCAATTCGGACAAAAAGGCTGCTCAGTGCTTCCCACTCCCGCTGGTAAGCAAAGAAACTTCCCTCCTTCCTAATAAGGCAATGGATCAGTAACAGGAACTAAAAACAAAGCCCAGGGATCAGCAACTCTGAAACTGGACTACTCTAGTTCAGTAAGGTGGGAAAACAAGAGATTTTTTTTTTTTTTTTACAGAGACAGGGAAAAAAACAGACAGTAAATGCTATAAATGCTTTTAAGCGGCTAACACACTTGAGTGTGTTAGCCTACAGGTAAAATTAAGCAACAAATAACTTTTTAAGAGTGCAAAACAGTTAATCAACACAAAAACAGTTTAAATAGAATGCAGAGCTGTATAAACAGGCTAAGATGCAGTCGCTAAGCAGTAAATATTCAAAAAGCCAGAAAAAATACTTAAATCAGTTATAGCAAATACAGTTATAACAAATGCTCTGAAATATACTGTATATTTCCAATATGTTTGAGAAGGACAGTCAGAACACAAGAAGGTTCAGGCAAAAAAGAAAAAAAAGTTTTGTTTTACTTTTTGAAAAGGGAAAAAGGAGGAACAGAAGGCCTTATCAAATGTTCTCTCTGTATTAAGAAGAATGAGCTAATGACACTAGACTGGGAGGTGTGTCACAGTAGGGGCGGGCAACTGCAAAGCCACCAAGTATAAGAGCAAGACACCAACACGGAGGGAGGGTGGGACAAAATAGCCTAAGAAAGCACTACAGAGTCAAATGACAGTTTTTAAACAGATAAGGATTTGTGAAGATTCTGAATAGACAAAGTGCTTTATATATATTAAATTATAAAAACAGTAATCTGTAAAAATAATCAAAAGATACTTATATTTTGTAGCTCAGTTGCGGTCAAACAACTTCTTCAGCCTGCACTGTGTGCAAATAGTCCTAGTTTTATCCAAATAGTACAGGAGCTGTACATGCAAATCCAAGGTAAACAGGACCATCTCACTAGCAGACTGAGAAGGGAAAAAGGAAGGGAGTTGTACTGGCTGATTCAAGGACAACTCATTTACTACCTTGGACATAAAAGAAGTATTAGTATGAAGAGACACCCTATCCCTGTCAAAAAACAAAAAAAAGGAGAAATGACCATAGGGGCCTGGAGCTCAGAAACCCTCCAAGCAGAAGTAAGAGCAAGTAAAAAGAGAATGTTCCAGGCAGGCACAGTATTGCAGAGAAGCTGAAACTGTAGCCTCAAATGGAACCTTAGTCAATTTTTCAGAAACAAAATTAAGGTCTCAAGGAGGAGGAATATGTTTTCGTGGAGTCTTATATGCAGGACACCTTTAAGAAATTGTTTGACCTCAGAATGAGAAGACAAAGGAGGATTCAAGGGCAGACAAGAAGAAAAGGCTGACAAATGGACCTTCTCAGAATAGGCCAAGCCAGACTGGAGCAACTCACATATATAAGAGAGGACCAGAGGGACCCCTCCACACTGAAAAAGGGTCCTGGTTACGAGCATGGCACAAGACGGAAAATCTTTTCATTTGGACATATAACATTTTTTGGTTGAGGGATTCCTTGCCTCCTGTAAAACCCTGAGAACATACTCAGAAAAGAGGTGCCTGAAAGGGATCAAAACCTTATCACCCACAATGTCAGTTGCAGAGTGGAAAAGTGGGGGTGGATGAGAGACCCCTTGTCTTGTTTGAGGAGATCCAACCACAGAGGTAACTTGTCATGATTAACCCAGCCAGATGCATTAAGAGGCAGAACCAGTGCTGACCCCAGCAAAAAAGGAATCACTAGCAAGATTTTTGGGGAGTTTAGCTGAATCTTCTGCAGGACTCTAGGAAGTAGAGGAAGAGGAGTGAAAGCATAAAGAAACATCCCCTTCCAAGGAAAGGAAAAGGCATCAGGCTTCCACGCCAGATGGCATGACACTCTGGAAAAGAAGAGAGGAAGCTGCTTGATTAGAGGGGAGGCAAAAAAGATCTACCTGAGAAATACCCCACTGATAGACAATGTCCAGAATCATGTCTCTGTGAAGACTCTATTCATGAGACTATGTTTTGGACCTGCTCAGACAGTCTGCCACTAGATTGTGCTCTGAAGTAATGTATACTGCCTGAAGAGTTAACTGATAACTGAGCTAAGTCTGAAGTGCCATCCTGCAGAGGAAGTAACATTTGCCCCCCCCCCCCCACACACACACACACTTACTGACTTACCACATCACTGTAGTGTTGTCTGGGTACACCTTCAAGGGGCCTGGAGAGAACATGGGGTGAAAAGTCTCAAGGGCCAGAAGTTGAACTCTCATCTCTTTGATGTTGATATGGTCTGACTTCTGATTGGGAAGCCAAAGACCCTGAGCTTTCAGGTGACCAAGGGAAGACCCCCCCACCCCATGTCTGAGGCATTGCTGAGCAGCTCTTGAGAAGGGACTGCAGGCTGAAAGAGTCAGACTGGGTTGAGATCAAACAGTTGAATCCACCACTCAAATTCTTTCTAGAGACAAGAAAGGAAAGGTACACTGAAATCCAGAGGGTGATGATGCTGTAGCCAAACTGACTTGGAGTACCATTGAAGCTTCAATATATGCAGTCTGGCAAGAGAAAGCACTGGGATAGAAGAGGCCATGAATTCCAGGGCCAGAAGAAACTCCCTGGCTGGCATGGCAGTCAGATGAAGACGCGACTGAAAGATGTCTGTTAATGACATTATCTTTGGAGGAGGAAGAGAGGCCATTATTGACACCATCTAAATCTTGCATCCCAGATACACATGATCCTGAGAGAGAGTCAGCACGGACTTTTAGATGTTGATAGTAAACCCCAGACATTGAAGAGGAGAGATGGTGACCTGCAGATGTAACAAATTGACTGGGATTAGGTGCCAGAAGCAACAGGTCAGCTAGATAAGGACAAATCTAAATGCCTTGGAGCCTACAGAAGGCAATCGCAGGAGCTAGGTATTCTGTGAATATCCTTGGGGCAGTAGAGAGGCTGAAGAACAAAGCAGACAAGAGAAAATGAGAGGAAGACACAGATAAATGAAAAGCTTCCTGAAAAGAAGGTGAACGGGTATATGAGGGTAAGCATCTTTCAGATCCAAGGACACCAGAAAACCCTGAGGTAATAAAAAAGGGAACAGAGTTTGAAGAGTAAGCATCCAGAAATAAGGGATCTCACGAAAGGTGCTGAGCTGGGAGACATCCAAAATAGGTCTCTAAGTGCCCTCCTTTTGAGGAAACAGGAACAGCCTGGAATAAAACCCCCTTCCCACTTGGGAAGAGGGAACAGTTTGAATGGCTCCTTGGTACATCAGGGACCCTAGAACCTCCAGGAAATGAGGAAGTTTCTCGAGAGGAGGTTAAGAAATCCATGAAAAAGGAAGGAGAGATAGAGCCCAAGGGTCTGAAATGATGAAGCGCCAATTTGGAAGACAAAGGAACCTGGCCTTAAAGAAGGGGTGGGGGTTGTCAAAGAGAAGCAATTTTATCAGATAAAGGAGGCTTCTGGATCACAGAAATCTGAGAAGCCTTAGCACAGGGGGCCTGTCTCCCATCCTTCCTACCCTTATAGGCCTGGCAGGGTTATCTGCAAACAAAAGCAGACCTAGAAGGATAATTACTCTGGAACTTAGGGATAGGACAGACAAAAATATGTTTAAGGTCTTGCAAGGCTTTGCCTTTCTCTTGAAGAGACTTAAACATGTCAGCAGCAGCAGTCCCAAAAAGATGGGTATTATCCAAAGGAGCATCCAACAACTTGGTCTTAATGTATCTCCGGTAGGGACCAGAGATGAAGCCAAGAATAATGCCTCACAATAGACCCAAAAAGCCACAGCTCTAGAAGAGGCATCAGGAGCATCGTAGCTACACGTATTAGAGTGGTGAGCCACTTGAGAAGCAGAACCTAAAAAGATAAGTTAGATAATTTGCCTTCAGAATCATGCAGGTCATAGATAACCTGTCAAGCCTGAGCAATCAGGGCCAGAGCATACCTGGTTATGTGGGCCTGGTAATTAATAGCCATAAAGACCAAAGTAGAAGCAGCGTAAACTTTCTTACCATTCCTCTCCATTGCACTACTATCTTTATCAGAAGACAAAAGTTTGGATGAGGGCAAAAGTTTAGAAGGGACAACATAGCAAGATCAGCAGAAGGACATTTAAATAAAAACTGACAATCTTCAGGAACCTTATAGGACCTATCAAATTCCTTAGGAGCAGGATGCTGGAAATCAGGAGACCTGGAAGCAGAAATGAAAGTATCTAACAAGACAGCCAACACCGAAGGAACTGCTGGTGGTTTAGGAGTATTCACCTAAAGAAACTCATAATATCTTCTCTGAATATCAGGCACTTGAAAATAATCCCACTTAAAGTATTCCATCATCTAGCAATTGTGTCCAAAAGGACAATTCCTCAAAAGGAGACTCGGGGCTAACAAACTCCTCTTCATCTGAACCATAAGCTACAGGAGAAGGCAAATGTGAAGAACAGGACAAAGGCCCCTCACCAGATACTAAATACTTATCAGAGGAATCTGGTTCACTAAAAAGTTTAGAAGGGACAGAGGTCCAAGGAGGAGTGGGTACTAAAACCCCTTGAGGAGGCTTTAGGGCCATTAAGGCAGAAAACAAGCCCAGAGTAAGCTCTTGCCATTTCCTTTGAAGATCCATAGGAGGGACTGAAACATGCTTCAATTTTTGTTTTTTTTTTCTTAGAAGGAATATCAGCCCTAACAAATACCAGAGGTTCTGACCCTTGGCGACACGCAATAAGGGAACCCAGAACTTCCTCCCTGACCAATATCTGCAGAATCCCTGGACCTGCAGGACCCTTGGAGATAATCAACCATAGTTTTCCCTCGACGTCCAGAGTAGACACCTGCAAAGCCTCAGAAGAGTGCGAAAAGACAGATCCATACCAGCCTCTGGCATGGTTGTGGCAAAGGAATCCAGTGTAGATGCTGAACAACCTACAGGGCTACTACCTGCATCTAGAGGGATATCTGATGGAGGCTGAACAGCTAAAGAATCTGACTGAGACTTCTTGGCCTTCTTTTTACCTAGCAGTATCTTGGGGTTAAAGTATTCTGCCATGGTACCCTGGATTAACTGTTTAAGTTATTGATTTTCAAAAAAAAAAAATGGCCAGGGAAGATGTCTTCTGAGTGTTTTAGGCCCAGATGCCTTACAGATACTACAAGATGTAAGGCCATGAGAAAAAAGGAAAAAAAAAATCTTTAAGGAGTAATAAGAGGCAGTGACATAAGTTTTCTAAAGAAAATGCTATGACATTTCATGCAAACCCATCAGAGTGTAGACTGAAGAAAAAGACAGAAATGCCATACAAAGCGAATTTGTTATTATTTATTATTATTATATTTTTGTTAATGAGATAAGCCTTCTGGACCAAATCTTTTTTTCAGTGACACCCAGGACAGCACAGTCTGGTTAACTGATTCTTTCAGACTCACACAGTAGGCAAATGAAGGCAGAAAGAATGAAGCCCTGTATATTTGACAGAGTAAGCCACTCATTAACAGTTCAGAAAATGAGTCCTCTGTGTATTTCCTCAGTAACACACCCATGATTTTGTATGCAGTTTGGATCAGCGAGGGCATGTCAAGACATCCCTATTCATCCTTGAAACTAGTGCTCCTGTGGTATTTCTTATCTCAATCGGGGATTCCACCATGGGAATGTGAACTCTTTCTCCACATGCTGTCACACCCTCCCCCCAGGCAGAGGTGAGCCAGAAAGCCACATCACTCTTTCTCTCTCCCTCGCCAGGTCCAGCAGGTGCCTGAGTTACAAATCAAAGGCAGGTCACCTGTGCCATAGCTGGAGATAGCAAGAGAATATACAGTGAGATAAGGAACATTTATCTTTAGTGTGTAGTTACCTTTAAGTAACAGATTACACAAACCTGGACTAATACTGAGGTTTACTCCAGTGGTAAACCCAAAAGTAACATATATGAGGAGCTAGCAGTGTCTGGAAGGTATATGAATAGCAGGCCATGGGCTGTAGAATCCATCTAGTTAATGTTATTTCCTGCATAATCATAGGAGATTACTAGGCTATTGACCCGGAGGTCATTTTAAGCCTAGAAGTTTCAACCCAATGTAATACCATAGAAGTACTAGTCACTAGCAAAGACTACATTTAGAGATGACTGCCCATGTCCAGGAGGGTTGTGGGCACTATTCCCAATAAGAATTTACGGTGCCCCATCCACTCATCCAGGTTCCTCTTGAACAGTGTCACAGAGGTGCTCTGTTTCACATGAATTGACAGCCTGTTCCGAAGATATGACAGTCGCTGGGAGATACATTTATCCCTCCAGCATGTCCTATTTAAGTCACAGGCCATATATAAGTCCCTGGAATGGGAAGCCCTAGACACATTTTATTTATGGATATGCAGTTAGTTCATTAGGTTTGGGTCTTGGGTTGCTCTGTAGGCCAGGCATAAGCCTCCCCTAAGAAGTCTATATGATACGGAGTATAATGACAGGGACTTTTGTAGATCCATGTAAGGCACATGCTGGAGGCCATTGATCATCTTTGTTAGAAATCTCTGAGGTTTCTCCAATTGCTGCAGGTACTTAGTACGGTACATGCTGAATGGGATATTATACTCAATTATAGACTGGATAAGTGAGTATGGGGGGGGGGGTTATAACGTCTTTTGCTCTAGAAGCAATGCCTTTACCAATCAAGTGAGCTGCATAGACAGCTTTCTTTACAATGGTAGACACATGGTGGTCACAGTCAACCTGTGATCCCATGTACCTTACTACTTCATGGGTACTTAGGGTATTGTTGTTGATTTGATAGTGTGAAGGGACATTGTTTGTACAAAGAGAATGATGATGCATTTCTTTGCATTAAGTTTTAGACCACAACTAATACACTAGTTGATGGTCTGTGCGAAACCCTCCTGGAGTATACTGACATAATTTGGGGATTCAATGATTGCACCTAGTTTGCAGTCGCCATAAAACTTGGTCAGCCACAACCCTTTAGTTTTGACGTGAACTTCTGAGAAGTATATACCAAACAGTACGGGGCCCAGCACTGACCCCTGTGGCACCCCACTGGTAACAGGTCTGCTGGTTGATGTGGAATCACGCACTTTGATAGTGTGTGTCCGGTTTGTGAGCCAGTTGGCAACCCATCTTACAATGAAGGGGTTTACATTCAGTTTGTTAAGTTTATTGGTAATGCCTGAATGTGGGATTGTGTCGAAAGCCTTTGCCAAGTCAAGATATGCTGTGTGCACAGATGTGCCCTCATCAATAGCCACATTTTCAAAGAAATCCACCAGATTTAACAGGCATGAGCTACCCTTCATGAAGCCAAACTGGGTAGGATCCAGGGTTTGCAGGTCACCTATGTTTTTATTTATAAGGTCCATAATAATATGTTCCATGGCCTTACAGATGAGGCTGGTCAGGCTTATGGGTCTGTAATTCCCCGAGTATGTTGCTAGACCACCTTTGTGGAGGGGAATAACTGTAGCTGTTCTCCATTCTGCAGGAACAAAGCCAGTGATTAGGCTATGATTGAAAAGGGTACTTGATTGTGATGTTAGTTCATGTTTTAGTCTGTTTAGAATACAGCCTGGGATGTCATCTAGTCCCACAGAGGCCATGTTCTTTGTCTTGGGCAGGGCTTTGAGGACCTGCTCTTCAGATATGTAAGGTGGGGAGTTTGGAGGAGGGTTTGTTGTAAGTTAGGAGGGGATAAGGGAGTGAAATGTTCACCAAACCTATCCACTAACAGGTCCACTATCTCTGTGGGGTCAGTGTGTGTGATACCATTGACAGCTAGTTCTGCACATGTTTGGGACCCACCCTGTAGGTTACGTACATAGCTGTAAAAGGCCTTATGGTTATCCTTGGCAGTACTTGCTAGGTTTCTCTCAAAGGAGCTCTTGGAGGATTTGACAAGTTGTCTTATTTGCCTGTTAAGGCCGAGGATGGTGCCTTTCCATTGATGTATCCCTGTATTTGTTTTCTTGGACAGCAACTTTTTGCATTTATTATAGAGTTTGATGATGCTGGAAATCCACCACGGCAGCTTGATTCTGCTTGGGGCTCTGGCTTTGATTCTATCTGGTACCGCTGAGTTTATACACTTATGCAAGTGATTGTGCAGGGCATTAGTGTAAGCTTTGACGTATTTACCACTTTCAGCTTAGGGTAGGACTTGGAATGCATTTATACTTTCACCTAGGAGAGTATAGTTTGACTTGATGAAGTTTTTTAGTCTGGTTTCACCCTTTGTGAGTTCTGGTGTTAGTGTCAGTTTGAAGGTGCCTGATTTGTGGTCAGTTTTAACTAATGAGGGTCCAACAGTTGCAGCAGTGCACCTGTTTAATATGTTGGTGAGGACCAGATCTAGAATATTTGTTCCTCTTGTCATGGTACGGAGAATTTGCTTCCATGGCATTTGAATTCACAAAGTCAAGGAACTTTTGTGCTAGTGAGTTGGCTAGAGTAGGTTTTCCAGTTGATGGAGGGATAATTGAAATCCCCCATAACCAGTGTGTTCGGTAACGTTTGGATTGTCTTCCGTTTGGTTAAGTAGGCTTCATGGATGTCATGACCCACGGAGGGGGATCTATAACTGGCTCTGACTTGAATGGGGGTCTTACCCACTGTAACCTGTAACTGGAATAACTCCATGGAGTTGTCCAATCTAACTAGATGAGAGGTGAATTTATCTTTAATACAGATTGAAACACTGCCTCCTTTGTTACATGTTCATTTTGCGGTCTAAAGGTGTGGAAGGCATTGTAACCTTAGAAGGCCAGGGTACTCTCTGAGGCCTTAAATGAAGTTTCTGTGACTGCACAGACATCTACATCTTCTAGTGATAGAAGTGCTTCCAGGGAGTGCAGTTTTTCATTTAAGCTCCTAGCATTTATCAGCATAACCCTTACTTGTTCTGAACGGTTTAATTTCACACCAGTAATGTTGTTTTTGAGACCTTGCCTAAAAGAAGGCACTATGAGGGAGGCAAAATCCTTTGCCAGCAGCCGAAAGCCTAGGGATGCCAGGTGCAGACAGTCTCTGACAAAGCAGCAAAGTTTGTTAACCATGGCTTCCCAGGCAGACAGAAATTGGATCCCCTTGGAATGACACCAAAAACTAAGCCAATGATTGAAATCATTTTTTGTTTATAATGTGTTATCATTCTAGGAGAGGGTAGTATGCTGCTTAAGGCTAGGGACATACCTGCCTGAGACACATACTCAGAGAGCTCAACCTTGTTTCTCTTCATATAGTCCAGGGAGGTATGTCTCAGGTCATTCACACCAACAAGAACTATGGCATTGTTGCAACGGTTTAAAACAGAATCCACAGAATCGACTCCACTCAGACAAACTAGTTTATTAAAACAACGTTTAGTGCTTTTGTCAGACCAATCAGGTGACTTCCTCAGAACATTCTACAATAATAGCCATATCACACTGCTAAAAGGAATAGATAATATCATGGCAGTTTTATACACTTAGCCATATTTTACACATACAAACACAGACAGACATACTGCAGTGCACAGTACACATACCCCTAATCTACACTGTCTTTTTGTAGTACAGTTACTCTCTGGCTACACCACACAGTGATTCTGGTAACAATGCTGCTTTGTACCAAGGTTCTGTACAATATTTAACAGGCTTGGCTTACAGTGTAGTACTGTGACAAGCGTCTGCACCACATTCTGATAGCCAGTCACAAGCAGATCCATGCACATATCGGTGCTAATATTTAGCACTTCTCTGAGGCATATTGTCAGTTTCTTAGATTAATTTACAATAGTGCCACTGTGCAGCAGTATCGAATGTCATTGTCACAATATGGGAGCCATTTATTGAATTCCCAAATGATGTGGATATTCTACAAAAGGGCCTTACAGAAACAGATGCTTGGTGCCAGAGCCATGGGCTCAAGCTCAATGCAAAGAAATGTAGTTATCCCCTTTGGGAAAAAATATGTACCCGTGAATTACCACACAGGTGGCAGTACACTAAACACCAAAAGTGTGATAAGAGACTTAAAGACACAGGTGGACAGTTGTCTCACCTTCGATAACCACATCGCTACAACAGTCAGGAAATCCTTCTATGTGGCACACCTCATCACTAAGATCCAGGAAAAAGGATGTCATTATCCCACTGTACTCATCCCTCATTAGACCCAATATAGAATACAATGCCCCATTTGGTATGTACCTCTCAAGACATCTGCAACAACTGGAAAGGCTGCAGAAATACTTCTCTAAAAGAATCACAGACCTAAAGCAGATGCCCTATGCTGACCATCTAAAAAAACTCCAGCTATAATCTGTCACATATTATCTATTCAGAGGCGATCTCTGCTTAACATAAATGGCCATGTCAAACCCAGAGCTGTTGGACATGCTACACTTAAAGAAATTCCAATCCCTCAGAGCCACACGCTCTAGGGATTTAAACCTTGTCATCACAATGAACAAAACATGCTGGAGGGATAGGTTCCTGACCCAGAGACTCCCCATACTCTGGAATAGACTGCCCATACATGTCAAGCAGAGCGCCTCTTTGGCCCTCTTCAAAAGGAACCTTAATGATTGAATGGGAGATAGAAAATTCATCCCAGGGATCACATCAGTCACCCTGCTAGACAGGGGTCCAGGGAAGTAAATATTGTGGGAAGAAATAGCCAGGGAATTGTTATGGCTAGGCTTGTATAGGCCCTAGGGCCGATACCCTAGTACCAACCTATGAACCTATGGAGGCCAGTTTGAGCAAACCAGTTCCATTCTCTGCACTTGGCCAAGTTGGAGCTGTATAAAAACAGGGTACCACAGCCTGAGTAACAATATTAATGCTGTAGCAAGCTATCCAGTTTAAATTTCAGGAGCTGAAATAGTGTCAAAGGTCCAACAAACCTTTGACAAATAAGCAACTGTAATACTCATTGCGGGATTACAATTACAATGTTCTATTTCCAAATGATAGGCAAGAAAGTTTACTGGGGGAAGGCACTGGGTTAGCTACATCACAGTCTAATTTGAAATGAAACTCCTAAATCACTGTATAAAGTAACTTATCACCACAGCAGTTTCCTTAAAATGCACTTATAATATGCTATTGTTACAAACCAAAACAATAGACTCTCAGCACTGGGAGTTTTACAGTGATAACAGAATTCCTTTGCTAAAGCACATTTTCTCAGCTGTTACTCTATACACAGAATATATTCTAATCCCTAATACTGGAGCAACTCACACACTCCATAGAAAATACAGTAGCAGAAACCAGCATGTAAAAGTAAGCCATCAATAAAGGCGTACACATACATGCATGCACACACGTACACAGACATGCATACAGTATACAAACTGCATACACCTTGGAACTAAAAAAGCATATATCTACATGTACCTTAGGATTTTATTTGATCTAATTTAATTTAACAAGCGTGCTGAGCAAATGATGAACAAAGTAATATTGCCGTGTAAATCATGCTACATTTCATCCAATCATCTCACAGATTCCAAAGAAACAATAGCTAGGAATGTTTAATACTCGAACTGGAGCATAGCCTTGCACTTATTGCATTAGATCTCATTCAAAATAGTAAACTAATTCAGGAAAAAGTCCTGCAGATTCTCTACCCTAAACTAGAGAAATGATCACCACTGTCTTACCTTGTAAAAAGCCAACCAGCTACCAGCCACAAGATGATCAATACTTCTGTTATCAATCCCAATACACAATTTGCTCTAGAACAGGTACTGATCACGAAACAAAATAAACACAAAAACCTTGCCTTATAATTTAAGAACTAATGTGGAAGAATCTTTCATTTTGTACAGACTATATTGTATTTTAGCAAAAGGGGATAATGGCTTTAGGGAAATATCCCCACAGTCTCAACAAATGCAGTATAGTTCTTTGTAACATTGCGATTGTAATTAAGACTGTGTGTGTGTGTGTGTGTGTGTGTGTGTGTGTGTGTGTGTGTGTGTGTGTGTGTGTGTGTGTGTGTGTGTGTGTGAATTATTTTTTTTTTCTTTTCTGTGAATTACATTTTCTTAATGGGGATGGTTAATTGAATTATAAGAAATACTAGTCAAACCTATACTTATTTACATTTTTATACCAAATATTGTTTTGCTTTTTTTAAAATCTAGTAAACTATATTAATTTAGAAAAAAGTAAAAGATAATTGAGAGACCTTCATGAGCAGAAGACAAAAAAACTTATTACCCATAGAGAAAGAAGAGCTTCAGTGATAAGCAAAAGCCCTTTAATTACTTAATTGTTCTGCTAGCTTACTATTGCATATATGTTTTAATATTGACCACCTGTACTTCCAGTTTATTAAAACTGTCTTTCGGCTTTTCCCAGTTAGGGGTCGCCACAGCGGAACTCCAGTCCGCTAATGATTGGCAGTGAATTTTTATGGTGTCGAGTTGCCAGCCCGGTGCCCAGCCTTCAAAGAAGGCACACTCACACATGTGCACGCACCTACCTGCATGTCTTTAAAGTCACTTGACCGCGGGGAGGACATGCAGACTCCGCACAGAAGGCGTTCCAGCTGAGAGTCGAACCGGAGAACCTCCAGTCTATTAACTATCTTCAAAGTCTTCTCAGTGCATATGTCTTATGGTTATGTCATGATCTACTGAATTACCGTGCACTATTTCTGATCCATTCAACTCACAGTCCAATGATTATTATTGCATATATTCTGTATTAGGTTTGACCTCTCCATAGATCACTCCTCACCAAATTAAGATATATAGTCATCAATATCAAAAAACTTTTGAAAGTAAATTGATACTTCTGCCGCAGCACGGTTCTTTGTCACTTCTAATACAGGTTAAAGAAATATAACTTGGACTTAAGTCAGAATATCATTCTATAAGTAACTAAAATGTAACATATCACTACAAGATTAATATCCAGGCAGAAAGGAATAAAGCAAACACGTTTTCTTTTATTTAACAAATTTCTGCATTTCATCACCAGCTGAACAGCTAGAAGTTGAAACATTGCTATAAGGACTCATACCCACATGAACATAGAAAATAGCCAAAAGAACATCATAATTTTTGTCAACGTTTTGGCCTGTTATCTAGAGTATCAGTAATGCTAGCAAAACTCACAGGGCGTAGCAATTTAACTACTGGAACATGGACAAGAAAGAAACTATAGTCAATAAAGACTACTTAAATGAAATGATTCCAAAGCCAGAGTTCTAAGAGTAAGAATCAAAAACGGCAGTGATCACATTTTATGACTCAAGGTGAATATCACTGCCTCATTTTTCATTTCCAATTACAAAGTTGAAAAAAATCACAATAATATATGTATAAAAATGGGGTACATTTATAATGCTGAACATTACATCAAGCAAAAAGGCTGAACCTGAAAATGCTGACAGGATTGTGTTATAGTGGGGACTGGTATTTTCCCCTTTTTCCACTATAATGTGATCTCAGATTTGGTATATACAATTAGAAGGGGGTCTGGGGCACATGGGAGATTCATGGGGGCTTGCCCCCTTGCACAGAGCATGTGCTGAGGTTTTTCAGCATTATAAGTTTTGACCTTTTGTAATCAATGCAATAACTCTGGAGGTTGCACTACCATAAAATAAAAACAACAAACTACTATTACGAGCCCTACACTCCCATTGCACACACTCATACTTATACCCATGATAAACACATGCAATACACATGTGCAAAAATCACCACTTTCAAAACACACACACACACACACACACACACACACACACACACACACACACACACACACACTCACCTACCTTCCCCAACCTACTCCTAAACTTCCCAAAACATTAAAAAACAAAACACATTTCTACCCAAAACCCTTACACACTACAAACCAACCTGAATCTCCGAACATAACCACAAATCGGCTGCCATGTTTACAACCCAGAAACCACTAAACCTTAAAGGGACAGCATACTATGCAAAACAGACCCCATCACAACTACTTCAGTCTCGGCAACCTCAGATTCTTCATTATTTACTTTCAAACAGCTATACTTTTGGTATTCTCATCTCGAGACACTGAAATTCGATATTTCAGTATTTCGAAATTTGAAAGAAGAACTATAAATATATATATATATATATATATATATATATATATATATATATATATATAATTGATATGCATGTATAAAATTTCCTCATATAATGCAACAATCAGCCAAACAGCAGTACAGAAAACTGAAAAAAGTAAACTGTCAAGGTTAGGAGAGTGGTTAGACTCTTCATGGTTTAATTTCACTTCAAAAAAATACTAATACAGATTTACATACTTGAAGTAGATGTATTAGCAACTGCTAAAGTGAATATTTACTTTGGAGAGCTCTTATCAGATAATCAAATGGGAAGTAAATAGCGCAAGCAAACTGCAAAAGGAGCAAGATTAAGTGTGAAATACAATGGGAGAGCTATCTCTAGCAGAAATCTAAACATAATTATCACTCTTTTCTACCCAAGTGCTGAGACCTCATCAGATGCATTACATAGTATTTCTGAGAACTCTATTTTAGAAAACATCGCTACTAAAGTGTGATGAATTCTTAATGACTTGTACAAAAAAAGAGCACAAGAACTTGTTGAGTATATTCATAAGAGAAGTTAATTGATACATCAGAAACACCTGATTTCAAAAGATAAATATCTTTTATTGTAGGAAAATGTAAGAAGAAAAAGGGTAATAATGCGTAGAAAGAGGACAAAAGTAGAGAGAAAGTGAGATGGAGGTTTGTGAAAAAGTACTTAAGTCCATACCTATGTCACCAGGGCCTAATGTGCTTAACTCAGAACTATTTGAGGTCCTAAAGGATTTGCTTTCTCTAAGTTTAATAAAGCTCTACAGAGTCTTTCAGAGCTCAAGCAAAATAAATTATTCAGAGATGTCAGTAATTGCAATTGTTCCTGAACCAGGAAGAGCCCACACACTTTTTTTTGTAATTATCCACCCTTACCTCTGATAAATTTTATTGCTGAAATTTATGCCAGCATTCTGACAGGCCTGCTAACCACATTGCTCCCCATTTATAATTTTTGAAACACAAGCTGGGTTCATCAAAGCTCAGAGCAGTGCAGATCATTTACATGCTCTTCAAGCATACAAAGACTACAGACTACTCCAAGGCCAGCAGTAGCAGTTTTTGTAGACTTTGAGAAGGTATTTGATTCCATTAGCTGGATATACCTATGGGAAGTGATGAAGCAGGGGTTTCTACCATAGGAATTAATCAAGGCCGTATAAGTCTAGTATCACTTATCCCATGCACAAGTGTTAACAAATGGCATGCTCCCTTCAACTTTCCAAATCCAAAGAAGCACTTGCCAAGGGTGACTCTTGTTGCTAACTTTATTCGTAATAACAATTGAAACCTTAAACTGGCTAATGAATTTACATTCAGGGAATAACAGGGTTGTCCCTCTATGCAGAATGAACCAAAGCTTTTATGTTTGCAGATTACTGTTTGGAATTAATTCAAGACCTTACCAAGGTCATATGGGTGATTAAGGACAGTATTAAAGAATTTAATAAATTCTCAGGTCATAAAATGAACGTAACAAAAAAAAAAAAAAATTCCCAGTCAGTTGATCAGCCCAAACTCTTCAACAAGAGGCCTATATCTTACATCAAGATATCCAGACTATGATTAACACCAGTCTCACACAGATTTAGGATAAAGCCTTTGTGTGGGTACATACATGGTGAAGGATTCACTTAAGCCTAATGGGATAAATAACATGTTAAAATGTTTGTAGCTACACTTCTTTTTTTTACCTCTTTAGGCACATTCCCATATCTCAAGGACAGAAATGCTTAGGGGAATCTTACATCGATCCTGAACAAGTTTATATGGGATAGGAAGAGGTATAGAGTAGAATAATGTGCATGAGCATCTCTGGTTTAGCTATCCCAGCTTGGAGTGTATATGTCAGGGCTTTAATACTATCCAGTCTCTTTACAGTAAACCATAAGCAACTCCTTCTCTGGGTATGACTAGAAGGGGACAATAGTGAACAGCAACTCTACACAGAGGTAAAGCTGGTACCATGGATGCCTTCTGTGGCATCTGAAGACTTTGCACTCACTGAATCAAACTCATTGTACATTTAGAGCTTTAGTTAAGGTGGTACCTTGGGATGTGATCTGGGAATTTGCAATACCAGTCTGTGGAAACCCTGTTGAAAGTCTTTTGATTTGGAAAGTAAAGGGATTACTCAGCCAACAGATGTAAGGGAAATGCTAAACAGGCAAAAGAAAATAGAAGGCTCTGACAGCCTCAAAAATCAGTTGATGGCTGGATATGCAATTATTTAGAAGCATCATGAGATTAAGATATTTGTTTATATCATCTCCCATTAATGTGCATGTAAGTGATCTTCCTCTAAAGACTAGAACATGAGCACACACATGCAATAAGAAATTTGGTTTACAAATGTGTGAGTCAAAAATACAGAAGAAAAGGAGTTTTTTGAGAAAAGTTTGTCAGCTCTGAGTTTTTCCCAATGTTTTTAGAGAAACCTGTCGTAATCATCCACCAGAGTTGCTAGACTCCTTCAGAAAGAGGGGAAGTGAAATGCTATATGCATGGACTGTGGCTGTAATAAGGTAATATTACTGTACAAGTTTAGGACTTCCCAATTATAGCTGCATTGGTTTCTAAACTGTTGATGTCATGTCCTTAACCTTAAGCATATTTCTTTATAGCTGGGTATCTCTACATTATGTCTTCTGAAAAATATCTGAGGGAGGTATAGCTTTTACAAGTCTGAACAGTAGTCAGGGCAAGTTTTGCAAAAAGAATGTCAAGTAATGGTACAACTCCAGTAAAGAGACTGATAGGTGCATAGAGGGAGGAGGTGTGATAAAGGAGGCAATAGTAAGCATGTGGTTTATATTTATAAAATAATTCAGATAAGGACATATGCAATAATCATTCCACATATCGGGACTGATGATGCCTTTCAGAGAGCTTAGGACATCTGGTATAAAAAGTATTATTGGGCATATTGGTAGTATAGTAATGGGCATACTGGGTGGCGCAGTGGTGCAGTGGTTAACATTGTCACCTCACAGCAAGAGGTTCTCTGGTTCGATTCTTGGCTGGGGTGCCTTCTGTGTGGAGTTTGCATGTTCTCCCTGTGTTCACGTGGGTTTCCTCTGGGTACTCTGATTTCCTCCCACATTCCAAAGACATGCATCTAGAGCATTTCTCCCCGGGCCTCCGCTGAAAACAGACTCTGTGGAACCTAGTCGGTCTTTCCCGGTCAACAAATGATAAATAAAATAAAAAATAAATATTAATGATTTAATGCAAGTACTGGTCTGTATCATATATAGTAAACATGGGTTTCAAGGAGTTTATACCATGATAGATAATTTCTTGTTCCCAAGACCATGCTGTAAATATGTAGTTCTGATTAGAAGGAAACGTAAAATACATTAAATACTCCCTAAATTAATGTAGCTTATATGTAGAAACTGGTTGATTGAACAACAAGGAAGAATTTTAGGTGTAAAGATAAAGTGGGATGGGAGTTACAGACATGAAAAGTTATCTCAGATACAGGCTGAATGGGAAGGGCTTACTATGTTCCATATATCTTCCTTTATTGTTTCTGTTGGCACATTTTGGTTTGAGCAAACAAATGTAAAAACAGAAATGTTGGAGGGATGGGTGAATGAATGAGACAATTAAACCCACTTTTGTAATAGCAAATGGTATAGCTGCAGAATGGCATGGTTGCAGAACAGCATAACTGGGAATCATTTTAGAGCATTCGGCATGTAAATACTGTAATGAAAAGGTTTCATGTACACAAGTTACCTATGGCACTCATACATAGTGCCACTATTACAAGATTTATAGTATCTGAAACTGATAACTGATATTTAGTGAAGTGTCTGACTGCCAGAAGTGGCAATGATTACATTAAACATGTTGTACTTGTTATGATAATAAGGATCAATATGTGCAGGCCATACTTGAAGTTAAGTTACTAAAACAAATTGCTTTTTTAAGCTCAGTAGACTGACTGTAACAATCATTTTTAACTTGTGTCATTAACATAATGATGCATGCACAAATTTGGGTAGTTGAGGAAGCTCAAAGAAACATTCTGTTTTTGTATATTAAGTATCCTTTATTTGCTATATTTTGTGAAATACCCAAGATACACAGGTCATTAATGAACCCCTAGATGTCGCATAATTTCAGGTATCGGTATTTTTAGAAAAAAGTTGTAATTATGCTGGGCAGCATTTTGAAGTAGTTTGTAGATTAAACTAGGTCATATGGTAAGAATAATTCTGAGGTAGTTGGAAGGCTTAAGGTTATTAGGTGGTATAACAAGTATTATTGGTTAAGTTTAGATGTTAAAAAGTCTATATACTACTATAAAACACTATCATGGTATAAGGTCAGTGATGCAGTATTTGAGTGAGAATCTTTCAAAGTTCACTGCTAAGGACAGAAATCTCAAGGCCCACTAGAGGACATTTTTAGAATTCACTATAATGGTTCAAAGATTCAGAGGCCCAACCAAGAAACATTTTTAAAGCTCTTAATACTTTCCAGGCTTCTGATTTCAAGTGGTAGAATGTTGCAAAGCTTTGCTGCCCTAATATGGAAAAAGAAAAATCCTAAAATGGCAGACAAACTATGGTATATAAACAAAAAGATTTTGATTTCTTGTCATAAGGTTGTAATGCAATAATAATAATTCATATAACTGCTAATTGCTAATTCTTCATTCATCAAACATTTCTTGGTCATTATAGCAATAACCCACTTCTGGATGTGGGTAATGCTGGATTTACCCATGGTTGGTGTGGTTTGGTCATGAGGGCGAAGCCAGAGTGGCCAAACAAAGCCAACCGTGGGTAAATCCAGCATTACCCACACCCAGAAGTGGGTTATTGCTATTATACAATGACATTATTTAAGAAAAGAAATAATTACTTTTTTTAAATAATGGCATTGTATAATGCCTCCTTGCTGCCCTACCGCAGCTGTCTGGTATTCTGCGGCAGTTCTGATGCATGCACATGCCTACGCAGTACATCAGAGCTGTGGGCAAAAGCAACAGAGAAAGCAAGATCTCCATTGCTTTTTAAAAACTGTTTTGCTATGTTAAATGAGTTTAACATAGCGAGACAGCTTTAAAAAAAGCAACGGAGAATATCCGTTGCTTTTTTAAAGCTGTCTGGCTATGTTAAACCCATTTAACATAGCGAGACAGTTTTGAAAAAAGCAATGGAGAAAGCAAGATCTCCGTTGCTTTTTAAAAACTGTTTTGCTATGTTAAATGAGTTTAACATAGCAAGACAGCTTTAAAAAAAGCAACGGAGAATCTCTGTTGCTTTTTTAAAGCTGTCTCGCTATGTTAAACTCATTTAACATAGCGAGACAGTGTGAAGCAATGGAGATCTTGTGTTCTCCGTTGCTGTAAAAAAAAAAAGAGTTATAGTAATGGAAAACGTCCGGGCGACCGGACCTTTTCCATTACTATAACTCTGATTTACAACGTGCACGCTGACCAATCACATCACCTTATCCTATATGATAGAGATTATAGTGACAAGGCTTTCAGTCTATCTACATATGTCATGGCATGGTTTGTAGGCCCTGTATTTTCTAAGGGAGAAACCCCTGTGGTCTCTCCAGCTGCTACAAGTATCTGGTGAGCTGCATGTAAAAGAGAGCTTTATATTCTATTAGTGATGAGTTTCATGTACAGTGCTGTTATATCATCCTCAGATCTGTATACAATGATCAGACATATGAGGTGCATGACATAGCCTTTCCATACCACTGTGGAAACTTGGTGGTTGAAGTTCAGATTGCTGTCTAGTGTGTGTTCCCAGGTCTTGCAGCACTGGGATAAAGTAAAGGGGTGTGTGTGTGTGTGTTGTCAATGGTGTAATTTGTGGTGAATTCCACTTTGCAGAAGGCCAAAATAATGACACATTTTGCATTTATTTTTTGACCACGTGGCTTTGGCAGCAATCATTAGTCTGTGCTAGCCCTCCTGTTGTATGTTACCATCACTGGTGGGCTCAATGATTGCACTCAATATAAAAGAATCAGCAAACTTGGTAATCCAAAGGCCATATACTTTAGCCTAGACTGTCAAGAAACAGATTCTTGGAGTACATCAGTGGTGACAGCTCTACTGGTAGAGGTTGATTCACCAACTTTCACAGTATGTGTTCTGTCGGTGAGCCAATTAGTTCACCATCTAGTGACACAAGGGTTAATCCTCAGCTGGGAATGTTTCTCAGTGATACCTGAGTAGGGGGAATTGTGTCCAAACCCTAGGCCATATCAGGATAGGCAGTAAGCACTGTCTTACATTAATCCAGGTCTATCAAACAGAATCCATGGGCTGTGACAACATCACAGACTGCCTGACTCTCCTCATCTGTGAGGTAGCCCACCATATCATCATGGACCTTTTCTAAATGGACACTAGTAACATCCATGTCTGTTTCATCTGTTAAAAGTCCTCAAAGAGGTCATTGAGGGCATGCATGATGACAACACTGTCATTTTGTGGAACTTGACCAGGCCAAGGCATTTGACACAAATCCACACTGAGGTATTCACTCAACAATATCAGATGTAGCTATAAACACCTATATCACCAAGTGTGAGGATCACTGGATCACATACGTGGCATCTAAATATGTTGAAATGTGTGAAGCAACCTATATCTTGGGTCCAGTGATCAGGGCTGTCTGTTAGGCCATTTCCTGTCCATTATTTAATTCATGGATGTCAGGAATCACATACACGTCCAGTGTCCAAACAGCTGTCTGGAGGACTACAGATTGTGGGCAATCATTAACACTAGTTGTGATATTAGTATAATACAGTCAGTATCAACAGACACCAAAGATTGCTGCCACAGCTATGACAACACAAAATGAAACAAAAACATGGGGGGATTTGTTACATTATGAAAACAAACATACAACCCAAGGATAATGTAGACATCACACCCTATAAGTAGACCATCTGGTATGTTACCTATGTCCTGGGGTAGATGGTATGTGGAACATCCACCAGCATGTGGCCACAGTGGTGACTATTCCCTTGTATGTAACACAACTACTGCATATGTGCAGGACATCCACATCAAAGGCCATAATACTTCCATAGGTCACAGCCTGCATGACACCAATAACCGAGTACAATGCATCCTTCTTTGTGTACCTCCCTACACATCTTCCAGTGATGTGTAACTGGTGTACCATCTTTGCCACAGTGAGCTGTCACACATCTTAGTGGCCATACCTAGGTATTATTTTTGTCGCATAAACATTACTGTTTGATGGTGTGGAACCCCCAGTAAGATGTTATACCATATGCACATGTGATACCTGCTCTGGTGATGCACACAGCACATACATAGCTGTTTGAAAACATTGATGGCATGGATTACATTCATGACAGTGTGGATTGTGCCACATATATCTGCTATGCACACAAGTCACCTAGCCTGGATTGATCAAAATGTCATATACAGGTATAACACTTGTCCCTCCTAACACATCCAGCAGATGTTACAGTGTCAGGATGGTGAGCTTGATTACCCTCATAGATTTCTAACATGTCACAACAGTTGTACAAGTGTGTCCATGCAGAACCATCAGTGATCACTCAGAATCACATGTTTTCTCAGAGACATGGGATTACTAGTGGTATTTTTCTGATATTGTCCATGTCTGGGCATGCTTCTTTTACTGTTGGCCATGAGCCTGTAACTATGTCCTAATTGCTGGAGACTTCTTCTGACATTGCAGTCATATTCAGGCAAATTAGGTTGCACAGCTTCACAATATGCACCCAACCCCAACTGTAAACAATATCCGTGAATATGTAATCATTGCTGCTGCTCACTGCAGAAACACAAACTCTGTGTAGGCTTCACATGAAGCCTATGTGGAGTTTATTGAATCCCATTGACTGTTTTATTTGTTTCATTATTAGAAAACAGTATCACTATTTTTTTTTTGCATGTTGATCATCTTTGCATGTTGAGCCTCTTAGGCTGCTGGCAATATTCAGCTACCAAAAATTCACGTCTAGTGAGACACCTCCTTTTAGACCTATAATTTCAGATAAAGGTTAAAAATGTAACCCCTTGCTGGTTATGTAAACAATAGTTTCAAAAGAGTTTTAAGGAAGCTCTAGCTTACTTGAAAGATTCAGGGACCTTCCTTGGTAAAGTGAGAGAGCTTAAATTTTATGGACATTATTTGCTCGTAACAGTTAATATTGTCATCTCACATAAGTTGGTGTGATATTTTTTGGGATTATTTGTGCAATTATTAACGCTATATTTTTCTTGTAGATATATTTTACCGATTACAAGAACTCTAAGGGAAGCAGGTGCCTTTTGTAACCAGATCTTCTTGTGACAGAGATTCTTGCTATAGCTAGAATTGTCCAAAATAGTATGTGTTTATTCCTCTTAATACTTGCATGTATATTTTTATTATTGCATTTCTAAGGGTACTGAAACTTTATTATATAAAATTTGTTCATATCGGTTATCCTGAGTTTGTCAAAACAAAATTATCCAAAGTGTTTGTCCCAAGAACTGCATATCTGACCAATAATCTTGTAGCATTGTACAATCATAGATATGTTTTCAATGCAGTATTCCTCAGCAATATTCTTGAAGAGTTCAGTCTATTTTGAAACTATTCTAACACTGTTCTCACATAAGTGAGAGTTCCTGTACTGAGGTTAGGATGACTTATAGTTGTGTTTTAGTATTCATCTCAGCCTTGGTGAAATTAATCTAGATAAAAACTTTTTTACCTGCAGTTTCTGCAGAACTCCATCAAGGGTTTAGATAGAAAGTTTTTCTATAAATTAGTTATCAAAAATCTGAAGAGCTAGTAGTCAAAGCAATTACCTTTATGTACAGCACAAAATAGGACTTGATACTTATAGGCTATTTTGAAAGCTTTCCACATCATTTTTCATTAAAGGGAAATTGAATAAAATGACAGGCTGTTGGGATATGAAGACTAGTATCACAGGAAGACTTTTTTATTTTTATTTTTTCAAAGAGATCGATACTTTATTGAGGTACTGTGTGCCAGAGGGTTATGATGCTCTTTTTGATAAAAAGAAATTTGTGATGTGAAATCCAAAAGGTCTACTAGATTCATGCTTATTTTGACAACTGGCCCAACAGGTGCTGCTCAAAATAGCACAAAACATGAATCAGTCAGTTTGAGTAGTTTCATATTCTGTTTTTTTCTGTTAGTTAC
>NC_056730.1:182233676-182268676 GCF_019279795.1 Protopterus annectens | reverse complement strand
AAGTCCCAAGGCTAGGAAATCCTCCTCATTAGCCTCTACAAAACAGTTGAGATCCCTCATCAAAACCTCTAAAGCCAGCTATGAAGGCAGAATTGCAGCATACACTAAAAACAACCACAGAGCCTTCTATAGTTATAGCAAGAATCTCCACGGCAATACCCAGGTTTGCTCTGAGTTGCTGCATAATGGTACCACCTATACTGAGCCAACAGATATTGCCAACATACTGGTCGACAGATTCAGTGCCAACTTTACCCCTCTCTAAAGGACCAATCACAATACTCGAGGAATGCAAGGCACCCAGCATTACTGTAGCACAGGTTAAAGTTGCATTGTCCAAGGCCAAGAATACAGCTTCCATGGGACTTAACAATATCCCTGGATGTGTTCCACATGGACTACAAAGTGAGCTGGCACCACATGTGTGTGCCCTGTTCAATCACAGCCTCTCCTCAGGCTTTGTCTCTACCAAATGGTGCACTGCTACAGTCATCCCTTTCAGTAAAGGGGGAGCGACCCTGGGAATTATTGCCCCATTACCCTGACAAGTCTGATATGTAAGGCTATGGAGCACATCATCATTGACCTAATTAACAGAGATATAAGGAATCTCCAAACTCTGGATGCCATGCAATTTGGTTTTGTGAAAGGTAGATCATGCCTGCTCAACCTTGTTGACCTCTTTGAGTCAGTCACCAGAGCTGTGGATGAGGGCAAGGCAGTTCATACAGCCTACCTCAATCTGGCCAAGGCCTTTGATACCATTCCCCACTCAGGAAGTATTGATAAACTCACTAAACTAGGCATCAACCCCTATATCACTAGGTGGGTTGCAAATTGGCTCACAGATAGAACCCACAGTGTGAAAGTAGCGGACTCCAAGTCAGACTGCCGACCAGTCATGAGTGGAGTTCCACAGGGATCAGTCCTGGGTCCTCTCCTGTTTGGCATCTACTTCTCAGAAGTCCAGGCCAACACAGAGGGACTCTGGCTGACCAAGTTCACAGATGACTGCAACCTGGGAGTCATTATTAACTCCCCCAAGTGATGCAGACATCCCTACAGAAAGGCCTCACTGAGACCAATGACTGATGTTGAAACCACGGCCTTAAGCTTAATGCCAAAACATGCATCATTCCCTTTGGGAAAAACTCAGTTCCCAGTAATTACCACATCGATGGGAGCCCATTGAACACTGAAGGCGTTATAAGAGATCTGGGGACACAGGTTGACAGCAACCTCTCCTTCGACCACCACATTGCCACTGTGGTCAGAAAGTCCTTCTGTGTGGCACACCTCATTACCAAGGGTTTTGCATCCAGGAAGAAAGAGGTCATCAGCTCTCTCTACTCTTCCGTCATTAGGCCAATCATAGAGTATAATGCCCCATTTGGCACATGCAACAGCTGGAAAGGCCACAAAAGTACCTCACAGAGGATCCTAGGCCTTAAACATATGCCCTACATGGGACAGACTCAAAAAATTCCAGCTATTCTCTGTCTCATATCATCTACTAAGAGGCAATCTCTACTTGACTTACAAAGCCATGTCTGACCCAGCTCTGTTAGAAATGCTAAATCTAAAGAAATCCCAATCCCTCTGCACCACATGCTCCAGAGACCTCAACCTCATTTCGACAATCAACAGAACATGCTGGAGGGACAGGTTTATAACCCGGAGACTGCCCATGCTCTGGAAATGACTTCTCATACATGTCAAGCAGAGCACCTCACTGGCACTTTTCAAGAGAAATCTTGATGAGTGGATGGGAAATAGAAATTTCACCCCGGGGATCACTCCAGTGGTTCTACTTCATAGAGGCACTGGGCGCTAACGTCGGGCGGCATGATGCCAAGGCACTTCTATGGGCTAGGCTTGTAAAGGCTCCAGGGCCATTAGTCTGGTACACACCTATGAACCTATGAACATGGCTTTCCTAGCACTTCCTATAAAACCTCAGTCAGGGCCTGTACTATGCCAAAAGCAATAGCAAGACAAGCCCTTTAGCAATTAAGAATTTGCCTCCACCAGAGCTTTTGCTATTTGTATGTGTGTGCATATCATTTTTCTTTTCAGAATTTTTTTTTCTTTGATTGCATTCTATACTGTATTTGTACCATAGCTGAATTATTTTCTCTCTATTTTTAGGCAAACATTTTGGTATTTTGTTAATTAATGTCATTATAATTTATTCAACACAGATATTGAGATGTTATCTGAAATTGCCTTCTGTGTTACTATTATTAATATTATTTGCATTCTGGTTGAGGCTGAGAAGGGTCCTAAAATCTCCACACCTATCCAGTCTACAGAGATAGATAAATATATAAATAAAACAACTTTTTATAACCTCACTCTGTTATGTCTTCTGGAAGCATTTTTTTCTGTATCCTATATTCTCCTCACCTTCATTCTAATGTCAATAGCTACTGATACTGTTTAATCCTAATTAGTTAGTAACTAATTAACAACTGATATTGATTGATCCTAATATAGAAGCAAATAATGATCTCTGACACTGATGCCTTCTCCTTCTGTTTCATTTGGCTAGTTGTACTGTTGTTCTAACAGCTGACTGTCCTATTAAACTGTCCCACTTGTTAGTACCAGAATTGCATAATGAGTTACCACCTGCAATTTTGTGACTTTGTAATGCTGTTGTTTTCATTATTACATCTAACTTGATGATCAAAGCAAATCACTCACAGCCAAAACTTCTGCTATTTATTTTCCTAAATCCCATCATCAAGGGTAAACCTTAAACTTCAGGAGTCTCTCAGATCTGCAATCTGTGCATTATTGATGGTATCCAAGGTAGTCTGCTTCTCCAGCGGATGGCTCTGTCCTGCTTTCAGGCTCTTTAAGCAAAAGGGTTGATAATTTTCCTGAAAGTCAGCAATTCGGGTTCTCTATTGAGAAATCTGTTTTTGGTAGATGTTTCGGGTATTTTGTGCCTTGCATATTTATGAAAAAACACTTCCTTGTGACATATATCACGTTAATCTCATCTCTAAATTGCAACACAGTCAAATTCTGTTATCAGGGTGGTCTCTTTGTTTATTTTAGAAAATAACCTTAGAGGTGAGAAATGCCATTAGTAGATAATTAACACAAGCGTATTCATTCTACATTTAATCTGAAATACCAAAAGTTGTTAAGAAGTCTGGGTCTTCTTTTTGATAACAGCAAAACATGTCAGTCTTCAAGAACAGTACTTCTTAAATATAAAGGCCCAACTAGTCTAAAAATTATATGTATATTAACTGCACAGGACTGCTTCTGCATAATATCAAGTTAAAAGAAGAAACATTACCAAATAATACACTCGTAGATGCTCATAAATCAAAAGTAAAATAAAGTACAAAGCAGAAGGCGGTTATATCAAGTGAGTGAATATGTTATGGGACAAAGGTTGTTAGCTTCAGTGTCATGCAGCCTATTATTTTAAAAAAGGTTCAAGTACTAGGCTAGCTGCCCTTGGAGACCATTTTAAGCACGGCCAGTTCCCTTTTTCTGCTTGAAATAAACTATTCCATTTGGTTATAGATTGGCTTTAACCATCCTATTATCGATAATTATATATTACCCCTAACAAGAATAACTGGGATCATGTGATAGATAATTTGAGGGGACCCATGCATGGGAATAAAGCATTTAGGAGCTGCCTCAATCCATTAGTAGTATGGGGGGGGGGGGGGGCAGTCCTGGGGTAAATTTTCTGTGTCCCATCCAGAGAGCTAAGTTACACTTGAAAATGGACCGGGATGAACCTTGTTTTATGGGGCTGGTAAGTCTGTTCCACAGCAGCACTATCCTCTGTGAAATATACTTGGCCCTACAAACCATTCTGTTGATGTTGCAGAAGAAGTTTAGATCCCTAGATTGAGTATTTCTGATGCCATTTGAGTTGCTGATGTGCAGTAATGGGTCAGAGGATGCCTTGTTTACCAGACACAGGTCAACTCTTAGCAGTCTGTAGGGTAGAGCGTATAGTGATAGGGCTTTAAGTTGATCCATGTAGGACATGTTCTTCAGGCCTTGTATCCTTTTAGTAAGGTATTTCTGTGTGCATTCTAAATTGTTGCATCTGGAGAGATACATACTAAAGGAGGCATTATATTTAATGACTGGCCTAATGAAGGCTGAGTAAAGGGGGACAATGACATCCACAGATCTAGACACAATCCCTTTGTTTGTAAACTGTGCAATATAGAAGGACTTTCTTACAACAATAGACACATATTGGTCAAAATTTAGGTCATTGCCCACAGAAGTTCCCAAATCCCGAACTGTGTCAACTCTTAGGGGTGTATTAGTAATATGTAGTTCCCTAGGATAGATCATTTCCCAAAGGATACAATAATGCATTTTTTGACATTTAGTTTCAGACCATGATTTTGACAACAGTTATTTATTTGAGACAAACTTTCCTGCAGGATGGCTAAGTCTTCTGGGGATTTAATGACCTCTCCTAGCTAATAGTCATCTGCAAACTTAGTCATCCAGAGCCCTTTGCTATTGGCTTTTACTTTAGAAAAGTAGATGCCAAACAGGAGAGGACCCAGTACAGAACCCTAGGGGACTCCACTGGTGACTGGTTTCTTTGTGGAAGTAACTTCCCCTATTTTGGTTATCTGCATCCTGTGAGCCAGCTGGATATCCAGTGAGTGACACAGGGGTGTATTCCCAGTTCATTTTGCTTTTCTACTATGCCTGAGTGGGGAATTGTGTCAAAAGCTTTGGGCAGGTTGAGGTATGTGGTGTGTGCCATTTTGCCTTCATCCATTGTTTTGGTGACCATTTAAAAAAAATTCCACCAGGTTTAGTAAGCATAAACTGCCCTTTATGAATGCCAACTGAAATGGGTCCAGTGTTTGGAGATTCCCTATCTTCTGACTGATTAAGACCATAAGTCATTTCAGGGCTTTGAATATGAGGCTGGCCAGACTTATGGGTCTGTGGAAGGTCCTCCCTTATGCAGTGTAATGACTGTAGCTGTTCTCTGTTTACTTAGGTTCATAGGTTCATAGGTAGGTACTACGCTATTGGCCCTAGGGCCTATATAAGTATAGCCAAACAGTACCCTGGCTTTTGCCACCCAAGAAAATTATTTTCCTGTGCCCCTGTCAAGCAAAGCCACAGAAGTGATCCCCAGGGTGAATTTCCTATCTCACATCCAATCATCAGGATTTTTCTTGAATAGTGCTAATGAGGAGCTTTATTTGATATATATAGGTAGTTTGTTCCAGTGTATGGGAAGTCTCTGGGACAGGAATCTATCCCTCCAGCATGTTCTGTTTATTGTGGTGACAAGGTTTAGGTCCCTAGAACATGTAGCTTGGAAGGATTGGGATTTCTTTAAGTGGAGCATGTCCAACAGCTCTGGGTTTGACATAGCTTTGTATGTTAGGCAGAGATCGCCTCTGAGTAGGCGATATGTGACAGAGTAAAGCTGGAGTTTTCTGAGACAGTCTGCGTAGGGCATCTGTTTGAGGCCAGTAATCCTCTTTGTGAGGTATTTCTGTAGCCTTTCCAGTTGTTGTAGATGTCCTGTGAGGTACATACCAAAAGGGGCATTGTAGTCTATAATGGGTCTAATGAGTGATGAGTAGAGGGGAACAATGACCTCTTTTTTTCCTGGATGAGAAACCTTTTGTGATGAGGTGTGCCATGTAGAAGGATTTCCTGACTACTGTGGTGATGTGATTATCAAAGGAGAGACTGCTGTCCAGCTGTGTCCCAAGGTCTCTTATCACACTTTCAGTGTTAAGTAGACTACCGCCTATGTGGTAGTTCATGGGTACAGAGTTTTTACCAAAAGGGATGACAATGCACTTTTTGGCATTGAGCTTGAGGCCATGGCTTTGACACCAGGCATCTGTCTCAGTCAGACCCTTTTGTAGGATGTCGACATCGTTAGAAATTTTGATTATGGCTCCTAGTTTGCAGTCATCTGTGAACTTTGTTAGCCAAAGACCTTCTGGTTAGCTTGTACTTCAGGAAGTAGATACCAAACAGGAGAGGACCTAGGACTGAACCCCGTGGTACTCCAATTGTCACTGGTCTGAAGTTGGATTTAGAGTCTGCTGCTTTCACAGTGTGGGTTCTGTCAGTGAGCCAGTTGGCAACCCATCTTGTGACATAGGGATTTATACCTAGTTTAGTGAGTTTATCTATAATTCCAGAGTCGGGGATGGTGTCGAAAGCCTTGGTGCGATCTAGATAGGCTGTGTGAACCACCTTACCCTCATCTACGGCTTAGGTGACCACTTCAAAGAAGTCTATCAGGTTTAGGAGACATGATCTGCCTTTTACAAACCTGAACTGGATAGGGTCCACAGTTTGGAGATTACCAATATCATTGTTATAGTTCCATGATGATACATTCCATAGCCTTGCAGACCAGGCTTGTCAGGCTAATGGGGTGGTAGTTACTGGGGTCCATGGTGGCTCCCCCTTTGTGGAGTGGGAGAACTGTTGCTGTGCACCATTCAGTGGGCACAAAGCCTGAGGTGAAGTTATGATTGAACATGGTACTTAGGTGGGGTGCCAGTTCGTTCTGTAGTTCATGTAGAATGCAGCCTGGGATGTTGTCAGGTCCCTTGGATGTTGTGCTCTTTGCTTTGGAGAGTGTGTTTTTACCTGTGCAGCCGTGATTACAAGACCTTTGCATTCTTCCAGTATACAGATGGGCCCTTTAGGGGGTGAGAAGTGAGAGAGGGGTAAAGTTATCACTGAACATATCTGTCAGGATGTTGGCAATATCAGTTGGTTCTGTATATTTAGTGCCATTGTGCTGTAACTCAGAGCTGTAACTCAGAGCAGATCTGAGTGTTGCCATTGAGATTCTTGACATAGCTATAGAATGCTTTGTGGTTGTTTTTAGAATGAGTGGTGATTTTGTTTTTGTATTTAGCTTTGGAGGATTTTATGAGGGATCTCAGCTTCATACTGAGGCTGACCACGGAGTTCCTCCAATCATGAGATTTTACTCTTTTTTGCAATGGTTTCTTTAGTCTGTTGTAGAGTTTGTTTATGGCAGAGGACCACCAGAGGGATTGCACGATCCATGCAATCATTTAAGTGCTTATAAAGTGTATTTGTATAGGACATCTATTGTCCCTCAGCATGGGTGTTGTTAAGTTTGCCACTTCTGTCTTAAGAAGTGTGAAGTTGGCTTTGGAGAAATTTTTTACGGTGGTTTCCCTAATGGGGGGTGGGGGTGGGATGTGGATGTCTAGGGTGATTAGCTTGTGGTCGGATCTAACCAATGAGGAATTGATCTCTGGTGTGGAACACCGGTTGCCCATGTTGGTAATGACCAGGTCTAGGATATTGCTGCCCCTGGTGGGGGTGTGGATAAGTTAATCCAAGGCATTGGACTTTATGAATTCCAGAAAACATTGAGCACAAGAGTTGGTACATGAGTAGTTTTCCCAGTTAATGGTGGCACAGTTGAAATCGCCCATTATTAGGGTGTTAGGTTGTACCCTAATATTTCCAGTGTATCAAGAAATGAGGAGTGGGAATCCTGGGGCATGGTGGGGGATCTGTAGCAAGCTACAATTTGGATTGCGGTCTTGCCCAGAGTTAGTTGCACTTGGATAATTTCGGATACATTATGCTGAGCAACTAGCCTGGAGGTGTGGATATCCTTAATGAATATGGACACACCTCTGCCTTTAGTGTTTCTGTCCAGGTTAGGTGGCCGAAAGATGTGGTATGAATTATAGCCTGGTAATGCAGGGGTGCTCTCTGGAGCCTTGAACCAGGTCTCTTTCACTGCACAGATGTCGATGTTCTCCATTTTAAGGAGTGCCTCAAGTGAGTGCATTTTGAGGTTTAGACTTCTAGCATTAAGTAGCATTTCCCTCAGATTTTGCTTGCTTGTACCTGTTACTGTGGTGAATTTGTCATTTGAACCTTGCCAAAAAAGGCACTATAGGGGTGGCAAGAGCCTTAGCCAGTATCTGGAATCCCAAGGGTGACAGGTGCAGGCCGTCTCTAGCAAAGCATCGTGGTTTGTCGATCATGTCATCCCAGGCAGACAGATACTGGATCCCCTTAGAATGACACCAGAAGCTTAGCCAATTGTTGAAGTCAATCATTTTGTCCTTGTACTGTGGTATCATTCTGGATGATGGCAGGATGCTACTCAGGGCTAGGGTCATACCTGCCTGGGCTACAAGATCGGACAGCTCCTCCATGTCTTTTTTCATGTAGTCCAGGGAGGTACATCTCAGGTCATTCACACCAACATGGACAATGACATAGTCATATTTGTACTTGTTGTGGAATGACCTGAGTGAGTGTGTTATGTGGCGGATCCTGGCACCTGAAAGGCAGTTGACAGTAACTTTCTCCTTGTTTAGCCTGGTGAGTGGAACATCAGTGTGCCTGACTATAGAGTCACACCTATGACTAGAGTGTTGGGTACATTGTTATGCTTTATGGGCTGTGGTTGAGTGGCACACTGAGTTTGTGGGCTATGTGTCATTTGGGTTATGTTGGGGGAGTGGAGGTTGCTTGCTTTTCTGCTTTGGGGGTCCCTGTTGCTTGGGTAGATTTTTAATGAGAGCCTCTGTGAATGTAGGTGTGTGTTTTGTGTTTCTATGTGTGTGTTTTGGTGGTGTAGATTTTGAGGGACTATGTGATGAGTGTGGTGTGGTACAAGTGTTTACCTTCTCCTCTTGACTGTCTAGTCCAGTCTTGGGTGAAGAGAGTTTTGCTTCCAGTTTGGCTATATAAGTGGATCTCTCACAGGTTGTAGTGTTGGGTGGTAGGAGGAGAGGGTTGTCTGTGTACATGAGGCAATTGCTGCATTGCCCCAAGATGCCCAGATTCATCAGGTAGACAGGAGAAAACACCGGGAGCTGACTCTTAGACATGCCTGGATAGGTGCTTATTTATTAAGTACTAAAAACTGTTTTCCTCTAGACAAATGAGGAAAGTTGAGTGCTGTAGTAATTTGTAGCTTATTTAGTGCTTACAATGAGTTCTGAACAAGTGCTGAGCTCAAAGAAACAGATTTGAGTGCTGAAACTAGAAAACTGGCTAGTTCTAAGAAACAAAATTAAGCTAGAAGGCTTCCCTCCAACACAGAAAGGCTTGGGGGCTCAGAAGCTACAAACAGTCCTGGATACAGAAAATCTGTATCTGGACTAGACGACTTACAGGAAAGGCAGGAAACAAGCTTAGAATTTTTTTTTTTGTGGAAAGGGGAAAGGAGGAGCAGAAACAAACTGGGTTGGCCTTCTCAAATGTTCTCCCTGGATTAGGTAGAATGAGGTAATGACACTAGACTGGGAGGAGTGTCCCAGATTAAATTTACAGTAGGGGCGGGCAACTGCAAAGCCACCAAGTATAAAATCAGAACAAACAAACCCAACAATTGTAGAAAATTTCTAGTTAATACCTCACACAGTGAAACTAGCTAGAAAAGTATATGCAGACAATAGAAGTGCTATAAATAACTCATAAAAATAAGCAAAAAAACAGGATACTTAATGGCATAATACCTGTATGGAGACTGAGATTGAACAGTGTTGTTAGGGGTGTGGTTAAATTGTGCTTCATGATATTTAAGATGCATCCAGGGATATTATCAGGACCCATCGATTCAGTATTTTTAATGTCTGGTAACACTTTCAAAGTTGATCTTGTGGGATATCTGGAAGGGAGTCAGTTTCAGGTATATCTTGAGGGACAGGTGGAGAGGGGAGAAAAGGGTAAACTTAAAGCTGAAATTATTGGCCAGTTGGTTAGCTACATCTTCAGCCTTAGTGTAGGTAACATTGCTCATAATCAGCTCAGCACACTGCCATGCTGTGCTTCTGAGATTACAAACATAACAAAAAAATGCCTTGCGATTGCCTTTGACTTGGGTAGCTATTTTAGTCTCAAACTTGGTTTTGATGGATTTTATTAAGCTCCCGAGTTGTTCATTTATTTCAGTGACAAGGGTTCTACTATTCTGGGAATTACTCTACTTACTTTTGATCTAAATTTTTTTCCTTTTATTATACAGCTTATTGGTATTCTGGCTCCACCATGTAGGTTTGTTTCTGGGGATTGCCCTGCACTTGTACCTATGGAATACAGCTGCAACTCTTGGAGCTGGTACAGTCTGGTGGTGTACATTTCTGCATATTCAGTGGAGTTAACTGGATTTGGTGGTGATTTGAAGCTGCCAATGTATCACTTAGGAGTAGGTAGCTTGTCTTAAAGAAAGTTCTAAAGGTACTGTGGGTGGAAGGGATCTCTGGTTTCAGTTTTATTTCGAAGAAGAATGCTTTATGTTTAGACCTAACAAGTGATATAGAAAGATGTTGCCATATTATTAAGGACAATATCCAATATGTTTTTCTTCTAGTGATTTCTCTAACTGTTCCAGGGCATTTATATTGACAATGTACATAAATCTCTGTGCTTGAGCATTAGTGGTAGTATAGGTTTCTTAGTCTATAGTTGGATAATTTAGACCACCTAGGAAAATGGTATTGGATTTAATGGCGAGTGATTCTAGTTCCTGTAGATAGGCATTGTGGCTTTCTTTTGTCATAGAAGGAGTTCTATACGTAGCTAATATATATGATATGGGACTTTTCTAATGATTATTTAGACATTAAGAAAACTGTAGTGCATCATGCTACTTTACCAGCTTTGATGCGAGTCTCTTTTGAATGTAGACTATACCTCAATCTTTTTTTCTCCTGCTGTGCACTAGCTGGTCTAAATGTGTGGAAGCATTATAGCCATGCACAGCCAGTGTGTTTTATTCTATTTTAAACTAAGTCTCAGTCACTACACAGATATCAAGGTCTTCCAGGATGAGAAGGACTATAGGGAGTAGAATTTCTTGCTCAGGGTCCTAGCAGTGACCAGTAACACCTTCATATTTTCTTTTGCTTGTTTAGTTATGTTGGTAGGTTTATCAGGTTGGCATTGCCTAAAAAGGTACTGTGGGGGGGGGGCAATATCTTTGCCAATAATTGTTACCCAAGAGGGGACAGATGCAGGCCATTTCTGGCAAAGCAGTGTGGTCTGTCAATCATCTCCTCCCAGGGTGACAAATATTGGACCCCCTTTGAATTGCACCAGAAATTAAGCCGGCTATGGAAGTCAATTTTTTTTGTCACATATCGTGGCATCAACCTTGGTGAAGGCAGAATGCTGCTTGATATTGGGCTCATATCTGCCTTGGACACACAGACATGATGGTGCTCTCAGACTATCTTCATATAATCCAGGGAAGTACATGTCAAGTCACTGACAGTGGCATGAACCATGACAATGTTCATACTGGTACTTGTTCTTCAAAGTGTATGCATGATCTGAAGGATCCTGGCACCAGACAAATAACTAACTGTCATTCTTTCCTTACTCAGCCTTGCAAGAGGCACATTTGTAGGTCTTACAGTGGAGTCACCTATAATAAGAATGTTTGGTTGGGTCAGTGCTTGCCTTATGGGCTCAGCATCTGTGAATTTGGGACTTCCTGTGTTATATAAGGAAGTAGGCTTAATATGCTGTGTGTGCTTTGTACCTGTGTTGTGTTTTGGAGGTCTCTGAGGGTTAGGCAAGTTAAGTTTTCAAACCTTAGCATATGATGGATTGTGTATACTGTGATGGCCTTGGAGAAGTGTGATGTATGGTGTACTGTTGACGATTTTGGTATCTGAGTTTACTACGAGTGAGATTTTTGACTCCCAGGATAACATATATGCACATCTCTCACGTACTGTGTTATGCTGTTTGAGTAACAGATGATCGTCAGACAGCATAAGACAGTTCTTACACTGTCTCAAGATATCCATCTCAATCAGGCTGGTTAGAAAAGTTTTGGGGAAGTGCTGGTTCATGACAGTGACAGGAATAACTCTGGGGGCAGAGGTAGCTATAACTGCTTGGAGTTTGGTTTCAGAACAATATTTGGGTGGACTTGGTACTATTTAAATTTCAATGCAAAACAACTAGTCTGGAAACCTTCTTCCGCCACCAGTAAACTAATTATAGTAAAGAAAAATCACTAGTTTGATACTAAAATTAGTGTAAGCAGTATCACTTCATTCAATATTAAACAATTTTATCAAAGGTCTTTTAGCCTGGTGAGAAGTTTAAGAGGAGAGACATTGCAAAATGATACTTATCTACTTATTTTCAACAGCCAGTAAATGGGGAGAGAGGGGGAATTATGTTGTGAAATCATCACAAGGGGCAGGCAGCAAAAGATACACGGGGTTTAAGAACACAACTACAACAGGTTGGGTCAGACAGGAAATCAGTTTAAACCCTTAGCTCTGAGCTGACTGTCCTGGAACTATCCAGAACTACTGACATACACTCAGTACACAAGAATGAAACCAGGGCTCAACAACAGTTAGACCACTTAAAACAGCAAACGTAGTGCAACTGGATCTATATCAGAACATCGAAGTATTAAAACTTCGAATTTTCTGATATCGAACACTATTCAGCGAATATTAAGAATAGCGAAGCTGCAGAACAGCAAATTCTTTCCTCAGGAAAGAATTTGGTTGGCCGTTTCTGTAGCTTCGCTGTTCTTAGCGCTGTGTGGTGGAAAGTTATGGGTTGGGTTCAGGTAAGTGTGCAATTGTTTGTATGTTAGGGTTAGGGGCAGTTTAAGTGAGTTAGGGTTAGGGCGCGGGTTAGGTGAGTGTGCAATAGTAATGGACCTTAGGGTTAGGGTTAAGGTAAGTGGGTAGACAGTAGTGTATGTTTAGTTTAATGTAACGTTAGATGTAGGAATTTAAGTGTATGTGTGTGGTTGCTGTTTGTTTGATGTGCTTGTGTTGTGGGTATGTGTTTCGGAGCAGTAAATTTTTTCCATGGGAAAGAATTTGCTGTTCTGAATTTTCGATATTTTCATGTTTAAATGTTTTGGGGCCGATGAAATAGCGTTCGCTATTTTCATCTTTCAATAATGTGATATAAACGCATGCAACTATGTACTACAATCACTAATAGTTATTTAAAATCAGATCAAGAAATGAAAACCCTTATCTGTCTTGTAAAACTATTACAATGCAATAGTAATGTAAAAAAAAAAAATCACAGCAAACAGCAACAATGGAATTCACAGACCCTTAGCTCTGAGCTGACTGTCCTGGAACTGCCCCATTGCAAAGACAAGTGGGGAACTAGATTGACATACACTCAGTACACAAGAGTGAAACCAGGGCTTAATAACAGCAGTTAAGCCACTTAAACAACAAAAGGCAGTGTAACTATGTACTGGAATCACTAATATAGGCTTAAAACCCTTATCTAAAGCAGATATAGACTGTTAAATCAATTTAACATCAGATCAAGAAATGAAAACACTTATCTGTCTTGTTTTGTTATGGGGAAAAGCCAAAAATTCCATTTAGTTATATAACAGATAGTTAGTGGTGCTAATTCAATAAAGCCTATGTGACATCCCCCCTATTGGCCAGCAATCATTGAGCCTGAATCCTCACCACTGAAAATTGTGAGGGACATTTAATCGGAACAAAAGTAGATGCACACAGTATCTCCAGATGCAGCTCTCTCAGTCAAGCAAACTTTCCCTTAAGAGCACAGAGGGAGCACACTCAGTTTGGGGGCTGGATTTCCCTATCTCTCTCTACAGGCCTCCAAGAATACTCCCCACTAGCACAGCTGCACAACCGAGTCATCAGCTGAGTGTCCAAGCCAAGTCTTCCACCCCTGTCTCTGCAAAACCAATGCTCTGTGTCCCTGCTCCAAGCAGCCGACACACACGCATTTTTTGAAATTTGATTTTCACACATACCTGGGAAAGGCTGGCACAGATTTACAACTATGCCCGCTTCTACCCAGACTATAATGTAGCTACTGCCACCAGACACTCCATAGTTAGCTACCCTAAGGCTCTTACAAAGGTATCAAATTATATCGAGTGAAATTAATACTAATAAAAATAGTAATGTTGACCAAATAGCAAGGCTTTCAGGAGCGGCCACAGTGTCACCAAATAAATACAATTACTTTCAAAGGTTAAAATATTCCCTAAGGGACCAGCCACAATGAAAAATTTAAATGCATTTAATAATAAATAATAAAAGAACATGAAAATCCTAAATATCTCACTATATTTTCCTGACTGATCTCAAGAATTACTATTCCCCTGGTTAGTTACTAAATCAAAGCAAGGTGAAGTGGGTGAGAGATCCTTCTTTGTCAGGTTACAAAACAAACTACCTCTGAGACTTCTGCCTCATCTAGTATTAAAACATCATTTCAGTGATGGATTACAGAATGACATCACACATCTGGTCATCTGACTTCTGGTTCCCATACTACCCTCATTACTATAAATTGAACCAGAATCTCGCACATATGCATTACCATACAGACAGAGCTTTGCTAAGATGTATTATAGCATCTGGAAGCCACAAAACCATTTCAACACTTCCACCCTTTCAGGGTAGCAATTAGTTCACTGCTATGGACAATACAACAAGGATTCCTAGTCCTTGTCTTCACAGACATTTCATCTCTGGCTGCAATCATAACTGTAAGGTACAATCTTTATGACCTACCAGGTAATTTAATTTCAAAGTTAGCTGGGCTGAGATTAACGTCTTCTCTTCCAGCATCCTCTGTTACAATATATACATTTAATTAGTTACAATAGTACAGTCTGACATACATGCATATTTCTCCTCTGTCCAGCAGGAACCACTGTTAGTACATTTTTATACATTTTTAACACAAGCATCTTTATAAATACATTTTCAACACAAGCATCTGTACAAATCAATTTGATATACAAATGACATATAATTGTTTACAAAACTTCATCTAGCTATGCTGGCATATGTTACCCACCCACTGCCCTACTTTTCCTGGCATAGCTCTCAGCACCAAACATTGTCACAACCTTCATATGCCTCTAAAACTGTGTGCACATTGTGGCATGATGCACACATAGTAGAGGACTGTTTTGTATTTAGTAAGTGCCTCTACATGGTGTGTAGAGCTGTGCAATCATAGTAAACACAGTGGTATGCTAATTACAGCACAAGCAGCTGAACTGTATGCTAATCAACAAATCCAAGATGGAGGAGCTATTCAACAAGCTATAAAGCAAACTTGTAGACTGGTTTTCCCCTGTGAATACCAAAACCTATAGGAAAACAGCCACAAAAAGGAGTCTACACAAAAGAATGTTAGGGGCTGGTGTTGCTTTAATTCATGTGTATGTACAATAGGCTGAAGTCTATGCTGCTGCTAACAGACCACACCCAATAAGGAAACAGACCCAGTTTAACTTGTCACAATCTACATAAGGTGGAAATTGTAGAGCACTACAGGGTGGAAAGACACACACTATAGGAACTCTGCAACCTCTGTCATCCTCAGCTCAGACCAAGGGAAAACAGAGGGAAACCAATACCAGTGGAGATAAAGGTATGTTTAGCAGTTAGAATTTTAGCTACAGGAACCTTTCAGATACCAACAGGGAAAATGCTGGGGTTGTCACTGGCATCAGCACCCAGGATCCTCCATCAGTTCCTGAATGCTATGCTCCAACATGCCAGTGACCACATATATTTTCCCTGTACACCTGAAGACAAGGTCAGAAGTATGCAGGAGTTCTACTCTGTAGCACACTACCCTGAAGTACTGGGTGCCATAGATTGTACTCATATAGAAATCAAAGAACCACACAGGTGCAACGTCTTCTCTCTGGGCTAGTAATCAAGGAGCCTGAATCCTCACCAGTAACACTGGAGAGGGACGTTCACTTGAAATAAAAATAGATACACAGTATTTCCAGATGCAGCTCTCTGCATCAAGCACAATTTCCCTTAAGAGCACACAGAGAACAGACTCAGTTCAGGGGCTGGGCTTTTCTTTCTCTCTCTCTCTCTCTCTCTTTCCAGGTCCCAAGTAAGACTCCACATTGCACAGCTGTAGAGTTGAGTCCCCAGCTGAGTGTCCAAGCCAAGTCCTCCAGCAACCTGTATGTGAAACCAGTGTTTTGTGTACTTGTTCCAAGCAGCTGACACACACACACTCCTTGACATTTGATTTACACACACACACACACACACACACACACACACACACACACACACACACACACACACACACACACACACACACACACACACACACACACACCTGGGAAAGGCTGGCATAGATTTACTAGCTATGCCCCCTTCTGCCCAGACTATAATATAGTTACTACCACCAGAAACTACAAAGCCAGCTACTCTAAGACTCTTACAAGGGTACCCAATTATACTGATTGAAATTAATATTACTACCAATGGTAGTGTTTGACCAAAGCAGGAATGCTTTCAGGAGTGGCCACAGAGTCACCAAATAGATACAAGTACTCTCAAAGGTTAAAATATTCTCTAAACAACCAGCCACAATGAAACATTTAAATATATTTAAAATAAATAATAAAATAACATTAAAATACTAAGTATCTATTTACAATAAACACCAGAGTTTCATTCACAGGAAATATTAAAAATAACACAGATGGATAAAATCACACAGACACAGAAAAAAACAGTACTTAACTAATCTCATTACATTTTCCTGACTGATCTAAAGAATTACTATTGCCTGGTGCACTTATGAAGTTGTTGAGAGATCCTTCTATATCAGGTTCCAAGAAACAGACTGCTCTAAGACTTCAGTCTCATCTAGTATTAAAAATACATCAGTTCAGTGATGGATTACAGAATGACATCACATACATTTGGTCATCTGACTTCTGGGTCCCATGCTACCCCCTTGGCTGGAAGCTGCCAGGACTTGGCACATAGGGGTCAATAATCTGACCACATATAGCTTTGCCAAGATGTGTTTCAGCTTCTTGAAGCCATAAAACAAATTCAACCTTCTACCCTTCCAGAGTAGCAATTAGTTCACTGCTAAAGACAATACAGAAGGCTTCCTAGTACTTATTTTCATAGACATTTCATCTCTGGCTGCAATCAGAACTGTAAGATACAATCTTTACATCCTAAATTAAGCAATTTAATTTCTTACTATTTTCTAAAGTTAGCTGGACTGACAACAACCTCTTCTCTTCCAGTATCCTCTGTTAAAATATATACATTTAAATCAGTTATAATATAGTCAGGACTCACTGTTGGTACATTTTTAACACAAACAGCTTTACAAATACATTTTCAACACAAGCATCTGTACAAATCAGTTTGATATACAAATGACATATGATTCTTTACAAAATTCCAGCTAGCTGTGCTGGCATATGTTGCACATCCACTGCCCTATTTCTCCTGCCATAGCTGGGAATACCTCACATCATCACACCAGGTAACAGGGAAGGGTCTACATAAATAGAAATGGCTTCCACTACATTAACGTCCAAGTCATATGTAATGCTAAGGGAATCTTCCTGAATGTGTGTGCTGGCAACTCAAGCAGTTATGACTCACATATCTGGCACAACTCCCAACTGTATCAGATTTTCAGTAGGGGTGATATCCCCACAGGGTCATTTACTGGTGGATGCAGGTTATGCACTGGAACCGTGGCTGATGACCCCCATCAGAAATGCATACACATGCACTGAATAACACCACAGTGAGGCACATGTTCAAACCAGAAATATCATAGAGCATGTGTTTGGGCTGCTGAAGTCACAGTTCTGGAGCTTACATCTGAGGGAGCCCTGCAGTACAATCTACATACATGTCCTGAAATCTTCACAGTCTGTGTCATATTTCACAACATCATCCTGAGAAAACAGCTTCAAAAGGATCAACAAGGGGAAGGGGCACACATCCCACCACCACTGGCAAGGTCACAACAGCCACAAGCAGGTGTGGAATCAGAGGGGGAACAGCAGCTGCTGTAGGTGTAGGCAGATGTAGGCATGCTCAGTATGCCCTTTCATTGGCTAAGAGGCAATGTATAGCACACTCACTCTCCACCTAGGGGGCTAAAACCATCATCCTGCACACATACATATAGTAAACTGATGCCAGTCAATGCTTGCAACCTTTTCCCACCTGTGTAATGGCTGCATACTCCTAGCATCAGTCAGAGTCAGCCCTGAACTAAAACTGTAGCAAGTGCTGGATTTACAAAGTAAGTGCTGAACCTGGAATAGAATAAAACATTGTAATAATACAAATTAATGGCATAGCCTTGAATACTGTTACTTGGTAATATAAGTAAGTAAAATGTGGTTGATTTTTACAGCAATGGCTTCAAGATGTGACAGCAGTGATGTATGTGAATATCTGTGTCCTCTATCAAGAAACAGACCTTAGGCATCAACGATTCACATATTTATACCTCTCAAAAGTATTGATGGTCACTGAATGTCCTCAGTTTGGCCTCATACTTTTGTACTGGCAAATCAGTAAGTAGAGAAGTTAGAAATTAATGACACATTTCAGTTTCAGACTTCATATCCCTCAGAAAAATCCTAAAAATACTGATCCAAAAACTGTGTGATTCTATCAACTATCTCTAATTTGTTCAGCCTTTGTCCCACCTTTCTTTATGGCTTGGTCCACCTTTTTTGCTATAGGAGTGTGGGAGGCATGTACACATTACAAAAACCTGCAAGAAAGCAGTACGATTAGTAGAACAGCATCAAAAACACAGATATTCTATGCCCCAAGTCAGCTATGCACCCTGAGCATCAGACACAAAGCTTATGTATCCCTCAATGCAAAATATAGAAAACAAGGATATGGCATGGTTTTCATCACTTGCAAAGGGTGTTGTGTGTGTGTGTGTGTGTGTGGGGGGGGGGGGGTAGGAACCCTAGACTGACACAAAAGGCAAGTGAGTACATGTGAGTAAAAAAGAGAAACAGGCAGACATTATGATAAAGTAACAAATGGCCATTGAGACAGAATGAGCTTTAAGCCTCACAGCTGAACCATGTAACTGGTATGTGTGTGTATCTGTATGGACACTCCACGTGGAATTGTTGTGAATGTCTGCAAGAACACCGCCAAGCTCTGTTCTAGCTCTACATCTTGGTATGTTGGACAGGTGTAAACTGTGCATGGTAGAAGTGGCAGTTCATCATCATCGGACCTCAGCCAGAGAACTGGCTCTGCCAGGAGTTGCACTGGGACATCCATGCCCACGGTCAGATGCATTGCTGCTACCTCAATGTGACTGACGTCTGCTGGATGAGGTCACCTCATGAGGATGCCCAGGACTACAACCCCATACCCTGCCATGTCTGGCTGTGGACACCTTAACCACTGACGTGGAAGTGATGCCACTATGGAAGCATGATCAAACATGACCACATCGGCTACTGTCAGATGCCTAGGTGTCATTGTCCTAGGTGACATAAAACACAAAAGAATACACATTAAGATATAAATAAAAGTCTTGCTTAGATATAACACATAAAAGTCATTTTTCAATATTACCCACTGAGGAAACAAAAAACAGTCAAGAATATTCAAATATAAAAATGGGATTTATGTGGTTGCAACATATTATACTTACAGAAAAGCAAGGTTGGATCCAAAAAAAAGGGAAGCAACAATATCAAAGGAAACTTCTGTACAAACAATTTTGTTTGTGCCAACACAGAAATGGGATAGACTCCTCCACCCCCAAAACAACAGGCAAATGACACATTTTGCTAACAAACAAAACAGGAATAAAATATTAGTGAACTGCTATAAATGCTATCAAATAAATAAACTGTCCCAAAAATAGCTGTACACATTTAACATAGAATATTCAATTTTATGGAACTGAAAGTCACCTCTACCTGTGGCCAATACTCCCTTAGAGGTGTGTATGGGCCATCGTATAAGGCTAACACCCCTGTGTCATTGATAGTATAGGATGTGATTATGTGAGGTATTCCCAGCTATGCAGGAGAAGTAGGGCAGTGGATGTGTAAGATATGTCAGCATAGTTAGCTAGAGTTTTGTAAAGAATTATATGTCATTTGCATATTAAACTGATTTCCATTGGTGCTTGCGTTGAAAATGTATTTGTAAAGCTGCTTGTGTTAAAAAAGTACCAACAGTGGGTCCTGCTGGGCAGAAAAGTACACCTGTATGTTAGACTGTATTGTAACTGTTGAAATGAATATATTGTAACAGGATGCTGAAGAAAAGAGGTTAGTCTCAGTCCAGGTAACTTTGAAAACTAGTCTGAAATAAAATTACCTAGTTTAGGGCATAAATATTGTATCTTACAGTTCTGATTGCAGTCAGAGACAAAACATCTGTGAAAAAAGGACTAGAAATCCTACTATATTTTCCTTAGGGGTGAACTAATTGCTAACCTGGAAGCGTGGAAGGTTTAGAAATGGTTTTGTAGCTTCCAAATGCTATAACACATCTTAGCAAAGCTCTGTGTGTGTGTATATTATGACACATATGTGCAACATTCTGCCTCAGCTGCTAGGAAAGGGGATAGTGTAGGAACCAGAAGTCAGATGGCCAGATGTGTGTGATGTCATTCTGTAAGCCAGTACTGAAATTATGCTTTAATACTTGAAGAGACAAAGTGTCAGGGCAGTCTGTTTGTGAAACCTGACACACTCCCATCATCTTGCCTTGCTCTAGTAAGTGAACTAGAGGACTGTAATTATTTAGGACAGTCACAAAAACATAGTGAGATTAGTTAAGTATTCGTTTTCTGTAACTGTGTGAACCTTTCCATCTGTGGTATTTTTAATATTTCCTGTGATTTAAACTCTGGTGTTTATTGTAAAGAGATATTTAATATTTGTTCTTTTATTATTAATTATTAAATATATTTAAACTTTTCTTTGTATCTGGTCTTTTAGAGATTATTTTAACCTTTGAGAGTATGTATATAATTATTTGGTGACAGTGCACACTCCTGAAAGTCTTGTTGCATTGGTCAAATTCTACCATTTGTATTAGTATTAATTTTACTTAGTATAATTAGGTACCCTTGTAAGGGCCTTAGTGTAGTTGGCTTTGGAATGTTCTGCTGGCAATATATACCTTATAGTCCAGGCAGAAGGGCACAGATGGTAAATCTGTGCCAGCCTTTTCCAGGTGTGTTTGTGTGTGTGTGTGTGTGTGAGTGAAAATCAAATCTCAATAAGTATGTGTGTGTCAGTACTTGGAGCAGGGACACAGAGCACTGGTTTCACAGACAGGGTGGTGGAAAACTTGACTGATGACTCAACTCTACAGCTGTGGTCAGTGGGGAGTCTTATTTGGGGCCTGGAGAGAGAGAGAGAGAGAGAGAGAGAGAGGGAAACCCAGCCCCAAGACGGATGTGTGTTCCCTGTGTGCCCTTAAGGGAAACTGTGCTTGGTGCAGAGATCTGCATCTGGAAATACTGTGGATATCCATTTGTGTTCCAAGTGAATTTCCCACACCAGTGTCAGTGGTAAGGATTGAGTCTCTCTGATTACTAGCCCAGAGAAGCAAGCCATGTACTGGTAAACAGTGGTGTGGATATTAATTGAACTATTGTAGCCTACTGGCAGTTGTTAATTAATGTGTACTCTCAGCAGCCAAATGGTAAACATACACCATTTCATTTTCACAACAGTTTTATTTATTTTTGTTAGTTTAGTCAGGGAAAGCAGGCAAAGATGTCAGCAGAGGATTGTGGTAAGCTAATAAAGAGCCAGTTGGCCAAGGTGTGCAAAGCCAAATGACTGGTGCATGTCAGCCTGACTAAAGTGGAAATGATTTCAGCCCTGTCTGTGTCTGGGAATGAGGGCACCTTTTCTTCAGAGGACTTAAAAATCTGTCTGCAGTTAAAGAAACTTGAACTGGAGGCCAAATGTTTGGAATTTAGAACTGGCAGGGAGACTGCGGCATTTGTAGGTTGAAGAAAATGAGAGACTGCAGCAGGCAAAACATATGGAGTTAGAATCAGCAGAGAGACTGCAGCATTTGGAGGTTGAAGAAAATGAGAAACGGTGCCAACATGAGAGGGAGATGCGGACTCTTTATCAGGGGCATAGAGGTAATGGGGAAGGTATTAAATGAACTCCAGAAGCAATAAGGGTCAGTAAATTTCTTCCACGGTTTACAGAGGGTGATAATTTTGATATTTTATTCATATATTTGAAAGTATATAAACAGTATAATGTTGACCAAGGGCTGTTCTTGATGCCTTTACTCCATGGTAAAGCTGTAACTGCCGTTTATAAATTGTCTGATACTAATTATTTAAACTATGGCAGAGTTAAACAATGTTTATTGGAATGTTTTAAGTCAACACCTGAAGCTTACAGAAAAGAAGTTTCATGAGCATAGACGCAAGTCAGATGGAAGTGTATGTGATTATATTGCTGATTTAAGCACTTAATTTCATAGGTGGGAGAGTGGGTGTCAAGTCACCACTTTGAAAAGGCTAGCAGACCTTTTGGTGAGGGAACAACACCTTAACACTTGGCTTGAGGACATGAGAACCTGGTTGGCAGACTGGGAGTGTAACTCTGCAGATGAGCTGGGAAGAAACAGGGATCTCTACTTAGCAAGTCCAGTGCTGCACAAGGATATAAGGGAACCCATGATGGGTAGCCTAAACCACCCCAAGAGAGTCCACCAGTAACATGGGAAGCCACTAGTTCAGGTACATGGCCAGGATCAAGGTTTAGATATTTTAAATGTAACAAGAGTGGGCTATGTACCATACAAATGTCCACTGAAGCAAGGAGGGGAACAAAAGGTGAGAGAGCCAGCAAGTGGGAATAACATTATGCTAGTGGTAAGTTGTCTGAAGACAACAGGGGTACCAGACTATCACCAGAGTTTATATCCTATCTTAGTGGATGGAAAACAGACCACTGCTAAGAGAGAGACAGCATCTGATGTAACCATTGTGAAGCCTGCATTTGTTAAACAGGGGAAGCACTTGCTTGAGCAGTCCAGTTTAGGTGGGACCCCATTCCAAATACCTTTGGATAGGGCTCACCTTGGCTGGGAGGGTGGAAAAGAAAGCAAATAGGTGGGTTTGAGGATATTCTTGCAGATGTCCTGATAGGGAATGATTTTGATAATGCAGTTCCTTGTGTGCATGCAGTTTCATGTAGTCAGGCTTGGAGACAGGCATGTGGGGCTGGTAGCCTGGGGAGACCTAGGAAGACCCCACACCTGAAACCAGGGCTGGTGAGGTGGCTATTTCAGAGAGGTACCTACCCTATAGCAGTGATCCTGAAGGTGAGCCACAGCTGCTTATAGGTACTGATATTCCATTGGACAGATTGACTGCAAGGGCAGATGTGAGTGGTCATACCCAGGCTGACAGTGAGGCACCACTGTCAGAGGATACCAGACTTCATGTGGAGGGGGAGCTGGGAAGGGCCATGAAGGTAGAGTAAGACAGGCTCAGCTCTCAGACTCTACACTAACAGGCTTGAGGGAGGTAAGTAAGGAGGTGCCTGATATTCAAGGAAAATGGGAGTCTGTATACTGGAAATAAGGGTTACTGTATAGAGTGTGGACGCCTGAGGGGGGCTAGAGGGTGAGGTAACACAGCAGTTGGTAGTGCCCAGAGCCTGCTGCCTGGTACTTATAACCATAGTCCATGACATTACATTTGCAGGTCATATCAGCATAAAGCATACCAAAAGATGTATGATGCATAACTTTTATTGGCCTGAGATTGCAAGGGATATAACAGGGTACTGCAAGACCTGTGAACAATGCCAAAAAGTAGGTAAGGCAGGAGACATGGTCAAAGCTCCTTTGATGCCTTTGCTTGTGATTGGGGAGCTATTTCAGAGGGTAGCTATGGATATTGTGGGGCCTCTGAATTCCCCAAGTTCTACTAGGAAGAAGTATTTTCTGGTGGTAGCAGATTATGCTACTAGATACCCTGAGGCGAAGGCTCTGTCCTCCATCAAGGCAGAGAAGGTGGCAAATGCTTTGTTAGAGACTTTCAGCAGGGTAAGTTTCCTGAGAAAAATACTGACTGACAGAGGTGCCAATTTTATGTCAGACCTGCTGGCTTGTCTGTGGGAGTGCTGTAGGGTGAAGCACCTAAAGACCACCCCCTACCACCCTCCGACTAATGGTCTTGTGGTGAGGTTAAACTCTACACTAAAGACCAAGCTATGGGCAACCTTAGGACAAGGCTTAGGCAGCACATGAGCTTGGCCCAGGAGAACCTTGCAGGAGCCCAACAGCATAAAAAAGTCTGATATGATAGGAATGCTCGAGCCAGAGAATATGTTGTGGAACAGCAGGTTATGGTGCTCATTCCTGTCAGACACAGTAAGCTAAAGACAGCTTGGGAGGGGAGCCTTCAAAGTGGCAAGGTATGTCAGTGATGTTAACTACATGGCAGAACTGCTAGGAGGAGGCAGAGGCACAAACTGCATGTTAACATGATGAAGCCTTACCATGATAGGGAGGCCCTTGTGCTGGGTATTTGCAGTGGGTGGCAGGAGGTGTCTGAGTGGGATCTATGGCAACATCAAGCCAGCCAGCAAAATGCCACGTTACAAAGGTGGAGCCTAGGGTTGCAGGCATATGACATTACAGTGCAGCACTGTAGTGGGATCAGCAATGTCAATACAGAGGGGCTTTCAAGACAGGGCATGGGTTAATATATTCCCAGAGGCACTCATTCCTCTCAAGCAATGTTTCTCCAGGGTCACTTGAGAAACTAGCTTGAGTTTTCAAAAGGGGGAAGAAAGGTGATGATATGAGATTTTGGTAGCTATGCCAGGAAAAGTAAGGCAGTGGATATGTAACATATACCAGCACAGCTAGCTAGAGTTTTGCAAAGAATTGTATGTCATTTGTATATCAAAATGATTTGTATAGGTGCTTGTTTGAAAATTTATTTGTAAAGCTGCTAGTATTAAAAATGTACTAACAGTGGGTCCAGCTGGAAAGAAAAGAAATACACCTGTGTGTCAGACTGTATTCTAACTGTTGAAATTAATATAATATAATAGAAGATACTTGAAGAGAAGAGGTTAATCTCAGTCCAGGTAACTTTGAAAAATAATCTGAAATTAATGGTTTAGGCAATAGAGTTTGTATCTTACTGTTTTGATTGCAGCCAGAGAAAAATTGTCTGTGAAAACTGGGACTAGGAATCCTACTGTATTGTCCTTAGGGGTGAACTAATTGCTATCCTGAAAGAGTGGAAGGTTTTGAAATTGTTTTTAATCTTCCAGATGCTGTAACACATCATAGAAAAGCTGTGTGTGTGTATTATGACACATATGTGCAATATTCTGTCTCAGCTGCTAGTAAAGGGGGTAGTGTGGGAACCAGATGTCAGATGACCAGATGTGTGGGATATCATTCTGTAAGCCAGCACTGATATTATGCTTTAATACTAGATGAGACAGAAGTCTCAGAGCAGTCTTTTTGTGAAACCTGACAAGGAAGATCACTCACCCACATCATCTTTCCTTGCTCTAGTAAGTAAACTAGGGGACAGTAATTATTTAGGGCAGTCAGGAAAATATAGTGAGATTAGTTAAGCATTGTTTTTTCTGTACTTGTGTGAACCTTTCCATCTGTGTTATTTTTAATATTTCATGTGAATGAAACTCTGGTGTTTATTGTAAATAGATATTTAGTGTTTCATGTTTTTTATTATTTATTATCACATATATTTAAGCTTTTTATTGTGGCTGGTCCTTTAGAAAATATTTTAAATTTTGAGAGAGTACTTATATTTATTTGATGACACTTTAGCCGCTCCTGAAAGCCTTGCTACATTGGTCAAACACTATCATTTGTATTAGTATTAATTTTTCTCAGTATAATTGGTTATCCTTTTAAGGGCCTTAGAGTAGCTGGCTTTGGAGTGTTCTGGTGGCAGCTATCTACCTTATAGTTTGGGCAGAGGGGCATAGCTGGCAACTCCGTGCCTGCCTTTCCCAGGTGTGTGTATGTTTGTGTTTGTGTGTGTGTGTGTGTGTGTGTGTGTGTGTGTGTGTGTGTGTGTGTGTGTGTGTGTGAAAATCAAATCTCAAGAGTGTGTGTGTGTTAGCTACTTGGAGCAGGGACATAGAGTACTGGCTTCACAGAGAAGGTGGTTGAGGACTTGGTTTGAATACTCAGCTGAGGATTCAACTCTACAGCTGTGGTCAGGGGTGAGTCTTATTTGGGGGGTGCAGAGAGAGTGAGTGAGAGAGAGACCCATCCCCAGGATGGGAGTGTGTTCCCTGTGTGCTCTTAAGATAAATTGTGCTTGGTGGAGAGAGCTGCATCTTGAAATACTGTGTGTATCCATTTGTGTTCCAAATGAATGTCCCTCACTGGTGAGAATTGAGGCTCCTTGATTACTGGTCCAGAGGCGGGATGTCACATAGGACATTTACATTGCAGTGAAATAACAATAAAATAATGTAAAGAGAAACAGTTGTAATATTAGCATTTGTGATGAAAATTAATAAGGCTGTGCATCTGAGAAAGCAAAATGCCCTGACAAAAATGCCTATGCTATATCAGTAAGGAGTACATACAGATAAAAGTAGCATTTGCCAACGCATATATAAAAATGTTCCTAATTTGCATCTAACCATATCCAGTATATAACTGAAAAATGCAATCATATCTTGCATATTTAATATATAACTGAAAAATGCAATCATACATTATCAAGATCCAGTAGTCTTCTGTACAGATAAACCCAAAGTTATAGCAATTTTCTTTTGTGTTATCCACATAAACAATTCTCCTCACCTTTAGGTTCCCTAGCTACAGTTCCCTTTTTATAACATAGATTCAGGTCTGTGAGCATGGTTAAGATGCAAATGAGATGTGAACTCATTAGAATTTCTGAATCCTAAATTATTTACTCTGTGTAGCAATTGTAAATGTACTGCAGCCACTCCATTAGTGTTTGTTGCCAATGGATTACAACTGTGAATAATTACTGGTAGGGAGAAGGAAAACATAATAGCAATTCAGACTCCCATACCTCCAGTGTGTGTGCCAGCCAGGTTAGACATACAAAGCACAGAAGTAATTGTATCAAGTTTTAAATGTAGGTAAGCACCACACATTTCACAATTTCGGTTCAGTAACATCCAACCTTCCCTGCATTTGCTGACAACTATATATAATTGCCATTTAATATTCTCACACATTTTAAGAACAATGATACAAAATGCCTTACAGACTGCACATCTCAGACTACTGGTCAGGCAAGGGAAGAATGACCAACATAGACAGATATATAAGACAGGGATGCATTTCTGCAAGCAATAGTCATAATTGTGTGATCAATAATTGCACTACATCTGAAATAAATACATGCACAAACTCAGGAGTGTACAACTGTCATATGTTTTGTTAATACTGTCGATATTACAGTTGCTTGTATGCACACTGATTTTTATTCTCTGCTGCAAAGCTGTTCTGTGGCAAAGAGGGATAAGACATCCTTACTGTGTTTTGAAGGTTCATTGAAGTGAGTTCAAATCCAGACTTGTACAAAAATATTTCATGTGCACCAACATAAATTTTGTAGTGTTGTTTATTTAATAAATGTATTTTCTTCCTTTTTCTTTTTTTTAATGCCAGTATTTCCATAGTGTGCTGCTTAGCACAAACATGAGAAGTGGAGAAAACAATAAATGTAATATAAAGTACGTCTTTGATGACCAATACATCTAGACCTGTGAACTACACCCGTGAATCCCTTGTGTATGTGGCACACCCGCTAAACACATTGATCCAGACAGCATATACTATTAGTACAACAGGGTTCAAGTCCCACCTTTGTCTTTGAAGGATGAAACCTAATAAACACTAATCACAAGGCTAAAACAGGTTTAGCTTTGCTTATCTTGTGTGTGTGATGCAAACACACTAAGCAGCATTGTGTGGCAGTTCACACACAGAAGTTAATAATAAATAGGGAAATATCAAACTGTTAGTTAACCATTCCTGTAGCAGCAGATGCAAGTGTAGATCTGTAATGCAGATGATCTTAGGTTCTAATCCAGGAAGTGCAAAATATTTTTACTGTTGTCACAGTTCACTTTATAGTATCAAATAGGACAATATCCAAGTGTTATTTCAACTTTCCAGACAACAGGTTTAAGTGTAGGGTTGCCATACACATGGTCCTGGGTCTAATGCAGGTAATTCGAAACAATTTTTCTACTGTAGTTCCATTCCACATTGTTATAAGTGATATTTAATACAATTTATGCATAATTATAAATAACAATATATGCATAGCAGTGCAGCTCATATGAATTATATGTACAAGGGATAAGACACCCTTACTGTGTTTTGAAGGTTCAGACATATGACTGAATGTATACTGTCTACTATGTTGCATTACATATAATTCTGCTATCTGGACTTGGATGGCCTTCACACTTTTAACACACATAAAAGAGTGTATGAACAAAAAGGACCTTGTTAGGTCAAACACATACACAGTTAACATCTCAGTCTGTCATCTGTATTTATAATTCATTATTTATACATTTTATTTATTTATTTGACATTTGTTAACTAGGTTAGTCTGACTGAGCAGCAGCCCTTTTTCAGTGGAAGCCTGAGGAGAAAAGCTTCAAGTAGTACATGTAACAAAGTAATCAAAATGACAGAGCATACAAAAATATTATAATTAAGGAGTATGACAATATTGTCAGAGGAAAAACATGCTAGAACATGTAATGTGATTTAAAACATATTAGAGTTCAAAAAGTTACATACAATATAAAGAAGAAAAACTAAAAAAGGTCACACACATGCAAAACATAAGGTGATCAAATAAAATTATATATGTATACTATGTACAGAAGGCACAGATCACTATCCCAGTCTACAGGGCTGTAGGCTGTGAGAAAAACGGAGCTATTATTAGATTTGTGAGAAAGAGAGCAGAGATGGCTGCTGCAGAAGTATTGGAGGAGTATAAGAGGAGGAGAAGATAGGGTTATGTTGGGTGATTGCATAAGCATCACCATGATTTATAAAGGGTATCCTTTTGAGCTGTTTTAAAAGAGTTAAGGTTTGGGATCAATCTAAAACTAAGTGGTAGTTTATTCCAGGTGTTTTCCACTGAGAAGCTGTGAAGGAGTTTACCAATAATTTTATTGGGCCCATGTACCCTCAGAATATGCTGTTAAGAGCAACGGAGAGCATGGTTGGAAAAGTAGGGATGCACAAGGGAAGAGAGAGAGGGGCAGGAGGAGGGCTCATGTAAGACGAATGAGTCAAGAGAAGTTGGGGTAGTAGTATTTGATGATGAAATTCCAGACACTGCATTTATATTTATTTATAAATGATTCTGACTATGTTTGAGAAGCAATTCTGTGGCAAATATGACAAATCACCGCTGTGGAAGAAAATGTTTTGTCTGTTATGCATATGTTTGAACCCCATACTGTAAAAATCAGTTTTATCAGTGTATAAAGCCAAACCAAATGTGTGAGGTCATGAAATTTATGCCCCAGTGCATGTCTGCAAAGTTAAATCACCTAACAGTTGCAGCAGCACACAACCCTCAAACTAATGTCAAATGCCAGATTAACCTTCCACTTTCCAAAACTGCTTTCTTCTCTGTTTGGCACTGTTGTTCTCCTCTTAACATTGCACAAAAGTGGTTGGCATTATTGCTTGGTTTTGCACACTACCAGTAAATGCGATAACATGCATTGGGCATATTGCAGTGTTTTCTGGTTAGACATGTCTGGTGTTAGAGGGGAAGGTGCCCAATTTAGGCAGCAGAGTTTGGGTAATTTAGAAGTCCAGAATATTTACTGGACTCCTGGTAAAGCACCACAGTCAAAGGATTTTGCAGGGGGAACATCCTGGCTCCCATCTGAGGCTTGGAATATTCTGGCCAAGGCTGTATCCTGGGTGACTGGCATTCCACTCACCAGAGATGAGTGTAGACACCACTTTAATAACCTGAAAAGGCACAACAGGAATACATTCAACCAGTGGCTATAGGAGTTCAGAACTAGCAAAATCCCACAGTTGTGTACGTATGCTACTAAAGAGACTTTATAATAGATAGAAAGCTAAATATAGGCAAAACAGGTATGCATAATGCTCTTCTGTTCTCTTCTTTTCACAGTTAATTCAGAAATCAGTGTGAATAGGTAGGCCCATGATGAGCATCTATTGAGACTGATGGAAGCAAGTAGTATGTATGCAGCACAAAAGAAGTATTATTGTAGGTTTTAAATAAAAAAAAATATTTTCTATACAGTAGTAGTAAAGTAAGCATGCATATTCTAACTGTAAAAGCAAGTATGCATGTATTAGTCTCTGTAGCACAAACCAACTTTAAGAGTCAAGTGTAAGACTGTTGTCAGATGTTGTGGGTTCAAATACCACAAGTGACAAGTATAAAATAATGCAATCTTTTAATAATATTACATATATTAAATTCTACTCAAGTGGCATAAATGCCCTGTTGTTAACTTTAATCTGTATAATTGGTCAACAAGCAGTATCTACATAGTGCAAGGATTATGTTGTGAAATCCATAATTATAGTTTGTAGTTGTTAGAAAGTATACTTAAATGTTATACTTCAGATAAAATTATTGTGATAATGCATTGTATGTCATATATGATGGTACTAATTTTATCACAATTTTATCACTTTTGTATTCTCACCACAATCCTTTTCTTTCTTTTTTTCTATTATGTGTCATCAAAATGTTTCCATGTCATCCATCACTAACAAATACCTAAATCCTTTACAGCACAGGGAGGTAGGCCAACCCCAATTGATCACCCTCCCCTCGCTTCACCAGCTCTGGCAGCAATGCCCAGAACATCTGGGATCCAATCTGACAGTACTGTCTCTGCTACCCCTGCACTACCTGAAACTTCAGGTAGCACTACCCTGGCAACTGGTGCTGTGGTACCCTCCAACAGTACTGGCTGAAGTAGGTATTTTATCACCTGCCAGGAGATGCCAGGGTTGATGCATAGGGTCGTACAAAGCACCATTGGTGCATGCCTACACCAGATAGAGAGGCTGATCTCCCTTATGGTCCATAGGAGGAAGATGCATCAAATACTCCATCAGCCAGTGGAGTAAGGGGATGGTGATAACAGTCCTGTGGGTGAGGACTAGATTCTCACTGTCCCCATGTCTGGTGGGCATGGGCTTGTGTTATCCTCTTCCTAACCTCTTCCTAACCCCGATCATGGTGTCCCCCAGCATTTTGTGTCGCTCACCGCCTCTGTGTCTTGTCTTGTTTGTCCTGTTTGTTTGCATCTGCTTCCTCACTTACCAAACATACTGACCCAGAAATACCAACATCCCTTACCCAACATTCCTCTCTTTCTGAAGTTAAAAAAAAAAAAAAAAAAAAAGACACCTGTCCCACAAAAAAAAAAAAAAAAAAAAAAAAATGCCCCATACATAGATCTCCACTTCACATGTGTCTTCTTGATGCACTTGATTTGGTCCAGTTGGCTATACAACATGACTGTTGTTGTAAACTCTCTTTTTGGAGGTGACAGTCCAAATTCAGCTAATATTCTCTACATATTTTCAATTTACATCGTTGAAGAAATGGATAGCCAAGGTTTTTTCCTACCTCCCACAAACACATTCCTATATTACTCTCCATTTGTTCTTCCTCAGCTTGCTCCCCATGTCACCACTTTCTCATCTACTCCATTTTAACATCTTTATTCTGGTCAAAAAATAAAATCACACATGACACACAAGTAACAAAAGCAATAGTGCCTTTCACTTTTTGGCCTCTATGCTTGCACAGAGTTTGGCATAATGCACCAATGCCAAGCGACTGTGAACTGCTCATCAATGGTGCAGTTACTTCTGCACAATACCACTTAAACAAGCCATGCTAAGGTAACACACACTAACACACAGTGAATTTAGTATAAAGAATTATTCCCTTGCATTATCACTACTTATTTAAAACTATTACATACACTTGGATTCAAACCCTATACCATCTGGGCTCCAAAAGAAATATGTTAATGCAATTATACCTGCTGCCACAGAGTCAGATAAGCAGTAGTTGTGTTTTCATATACTCAATACTAAGAACTCTCATACTGTTATCAGCGAGACTCACATTTGCTCACTGCTTAACTATGTGCAAGCAGGAAAAGCAGTACAAGTATGCATTTCGAATGTGTGCACACTTTGCCATCGATCATGCAAATCAACAAATTGGCAGTGTGCTATGCAAAGTGGACAATAGCATGTATTACTTTTGTTTACTGTCCATTTAATCTTCATCCCATGAAAGTACATTTAAAAACAAAAGGAAGGCACTAAGAAAATAACAGATATTTACAATGCAGCCATCTGTTACCTTCCTTGTGCACTGCAACCTTTGTCTTTTAGTACTTGTTCACAAATATATCAACTACACTACAGAAATAACAAATGCTGTCTTTTATACCATGCACATCTTTATAATGAAGATACACATTCAGATTATAATTGTAGTAATGTGGACACCTGTTTGCATATAGTTTGTAAAGCTGTCTCAAATTATACACGGACATTAGAAACACAACAAATACTACACATTGCACACACATCAAGTTGGTAACATGCAGAACTCTAATATACTGACAGTTGGATATGGCTAGCCATCCATTTCATGTAGGCCTCCCAACATTTTTTCTCTAACATCCACTGCTGATGTCAACCACTATAAATTGGCCTGTGGCCTTGTAAATTCAGACTTGTGCTGTAGTGCTTGCAGAAACTACTGAGTTTTCTAGTCCACATACTTACACAAGTAGGGGTTCTAATCTCACTGCAGACAACTTGTGTGAGAGTGTGTGTGAGTGTGAGTGTGAGTGTGAGTGTGAGTGTGAGTGTGAGTGTGAGTGTGAGTGTGTGTGTGTGTGTGTGTGTGTGTGTGTGTGTGTGTGTGTGTGTGTGTATCTATCCAGGCAGAACAGCAAAACTGAATATCCTGCAATTACTACTCCAAAACAGTGGAACACCAATATTTTGACAGTTGCACATGCCTACACATCCAATCCACTGCTGATGTCACCCACTATAAATTGGCCTGCAGGCTTGTAAAAGTCAGACTTGTGTGCTGGCACTTGCGTAAATTACCCAATTCTCTAGTCCATCTACTTAGGTAGGGATTTTAATCTCTCTGCAGTCAACTGGTGTGTGTGTGTGTGTGTGTGTGTGTGTGTGTGTGTGTGTGTGTGTGTGTGTGTGTGTGTGTGTGTGAGCATGCCCGTGTGTGTATAGGTAGAAGAGCATAATTGAGTATCTTGCAGTTATCCCCCCAGACCCATGGATCACCAATATTTTGACAGTTGCACATGCCTACACATCCATTTCATGTAGGCCTCCCAACATCTTCTCTCCAAGATCCATTACTGATGTCATCCACTATAAATTGGCCTGCACCCTTGCAAAAGTCAGACTTGTTCCATGGTGCATGTTTAAACTGCTGAGTTTTGTAGTCCATGTGCTTAGGTAGGGTTTCTAATCTCACTGCAGTCAGCTGGTGTGTGTGTGTGTGTGTGTGTGTGTGTGTGTGTGTGTGTGTGTGTGTGTTTGCATGCGTGCATGCATGTATGTCTTTCTAGGCATAACAGCATAACTGAGTATCCTGCAGTTACCTCTCCAAAATTAAGGCACACCAATATTTTGACAGTTACACATGCCTGCACATCCATTTTGTGCAGGCCTCCCAACATCTTCTGCTGATGTCATCCACTATAAATTGCCATGCAGCCATGTAAAAGTCAGACTTGTGCCTTGGTGTTTGCTTAAAGTACTGAGTTCTCTAGTCTCTGTATTTAGATAGGTAGGGATTCTGTTCTGATTGCAGTGTGTGTGTGTGTGTGTGTGTGTGTGTGTGTGTGTGTGTGTGTGTGTGTGTGTGTATGTGTGTGTCTGCATGTGTGTCTGTGTGTCTGTTTGTCTGTGTGTGTGTCTGTGTGTGCATTTTACACCAGCATGTCAGACACTGCTTTTACCATCTTCCTGTCAACAGACTCTGCTAATGTCAACAGCTATAGCTGTCTCTCAAACTTGTTCTGTTAAAGTCACAGGCTAGGTTAAGATCCCTAGAATGAGTGACTCTTGTGCCATTATATTTGCAGATGTGAAGCATTTTCATCAGGGCAGGGTTAGAGACTGGTCTGTAGCCCAGGCACATCTCACCTCATCCTATACTATAGAGTACAGCGACAGGGCTTTCAGTCTATCAACAGATGTCTTGGCATAGTTTGTAGACCCTGTATTTTCTTGTGAAGAAACTCCTTGGGTCTCTCCATCTACTGCAGATGTCTAGTGATGTACCTGCAAAAGGGAGCATTGTACTGTATTGGTGTTCTGATGAGGTTTGGGTACAGTGGTCTTATAACATCGTAATTCCTGGATATGATGGCCTGACTTATGAGATGCACAATGTAGGAGACCTACAACCATGGAAACTTGGTGGTCGAAGTTCAGATTGCTATCTACCCATGTTCTCAGGTCTTGCACCACTGGGTTTGACCTGGGGGGGTTGTCAACGCTGTTATTAGCAGGGAATTCTACTTTGCAGAAGGCAAATATGACGACAGATTTTTGCATTTCTTTGCAGACTATGTGGCTTTGGCACCAATCCTTTGTCTGTGTTAGTCCCTCTTGTAATATGTAAATCTCATTGGTGGACTCAGTGATTGCACCCAATATACAATCATAGCAAACTTTTTAAACTAAAGGAGATGTTCTTTAGCCTGGACTTACAAGAAATAGATTCCAAACAGTAAAGGACACAGCACAGATCCCTGTGGCATGCCACTGGTGACAGCTCTACTGGTAGAGATTGATTCAACAACTTTCACAGTAATTGTTCTGTCAGTGAACCAGTTGGCTCTCCCCAGCTGGGGGAGTTTCTCAATGATACCTGAGTGGAGGACTGTTCCAAAGCCTTTGGCCAGATCAATATTGGCTGTATGCACTGTCTTACTGTCATCCAGCCCTTTGGTGACTTTACCAAAGAACTCTACTATGCTTAATAAGCATACTCAACCCTTAAAGCAGCCAAACTGGGTTGGGACTGGAGTTTGAAGGTTACCTATGTCCTTGTTGATA